>NW_026908543.1:71956-97696 GCF_028858725.1 Colius striatus
TAGGAAGATGAGGGGAAGAGGAGGGGGAAGGGGGGAGGAAGAGGAGGAAAGGAGGGAGGAAGAGGAGGAGGAAGAGGAGGAGGAAGATGAAGAGGAAGATGAGGGGAAGAGGAGGGGGAAAGGGGGGAGGAAGAGGAGGAAAGGGGGAGGAAGAGGAGGAGGAAGAGGAAGATGAGGGGAAGAGGAGGGGGAAAGGGGTGGAGGAAGAGGAGGAAAAAGGGGGTGAGGAAGACATTGGTGGTAAAAAAGGGGGTCGAGGTGCAATTTGGGGATAACCTGTGGGTCAGAAAAGGGGTCCCAGAGGCCCAGGGGGGGGTTTGGGGGGGGCCACAACGGGGGTGTCGGGGGGTCCCCCCAACCCCAAACCCCCCCCCCCAAGACACCCCCCCCCCAATCCATTCCAACCCGTTCACTCCATGAACCCCCCGCCTCGGGACCCCCCAAAACACCCCCCTGAAGCTTCGCCCCCTCCCCCAACCCCGCGCCGGGGACCCCCCAAAACAAACTCACCATGGCGGCCCCGTTAGCTGCTGCCCCCCCCCACAGCAGAACCCGGATATCCGGTGCGCGGCCGCGGAGCATCACGGGACTTGTAGTTCCGGCGGGACTACGGCTCCCGTCGTGCTTTGCGCGCCGCCCCTTTAACCCCCTCCCAATTTTGGGGTGTGGGGGGGGGGTTTAACGGGGTCTCACGCCGTTACCGGAGGTTTAAACCGACGGGGGGGTCCCGGTGATGGATTTTGGGGGGGGGGGTCGTGGGATTAAGGGGGGGGGGGGGGGAGGGGGGTTGAAGAGGGCGGCGGCGCGCGCATGCGCGGTACGGAGGTGCTGCATCGCCACCCCCCCCCCCCAAAGACCCCCGTTAAACCCCCCCAAAGACCCCCGTTAAACCCCCTCACTGAGCCCCGTTAAACCCTCTGAGACCCCCGTTAATGCCCCTCACTGAGCCCCGTTAAAGCCCCTCAGACCCCCGTTATCCCCCCTCAGACCCTCATTAACTCCCCTCAGACCCCCGTTATCCCCCCTCAGACCCTCATTAACTCCCCTCAGACCCCCGTTATCCCCCCTCAGACCCCCGTTATCCCCCCTCAGACCCCCATTAACTCCCCTCAGACCCCCGTTATCCCCCCTCAGACCCCCGTTATCCCCCTCAGACCCCCGTTAAAGCCCCTCAGCGACCCCCGTTATCCCCCCCATTGACCTCCATTAACTCCCCTCACTGACCCCCATTAACTCCCCTCAGCGACCCCCGTTAAACCCCCTCAGACCCCCATTATCCCCCTCACTGACCCCCGTTAACTCCCCTCATTGACCCCATTTAAACCCCCATTGACCCCCGTTATCCCCCTCATTGACCCCCGTTATCCCCCCTCAGAGCCCCATTATCCCCCCATTGATCCCCGTTGAACCCCCTCATTGACCCCTCACTGACCCCCGTTAACCCCCTCAGACCCCCATTAACCCCCGTTATCCCCCCTCAGACCCCCGTTAAAGCCCCTCAGCGACCCCCGTTAACCCCCTCAGACCCCCCCAGACCCCCGTTAACCCCCGTTATCCCCCCTCAGACCCCCGTTAACTCCCCTCAGACCCCCGTTAAACCCCCTCAGACCCCCGTTATCCCCCCCCAGACCCCCGTTAACCCCCGTTATCCACCCGTCAGACCCCCATTAACCCCCATTAACCCCCGTTATCCCCCCTCAGACCCCCGTTATCCCCCTCAGACCACCATTATCCCCCTCATTGACCCCCATTATCCCCCCTCAGACCCCCGTTAACTCCCTCAGACCCCCGTTATCCCCTCATTGACCCCCGTTATCCCCCCTCAGACCCCCCATTAACTCCCCTCAGACCCCCGTTAACCCCCATTGACCCCCGTTAACCCCCTCAGACCACCGTTATCCCCCCCAAACCCCCATTAACCCCCGTTAAACCCCCTCAGGCCCCCGTTATCCTCGTCAGACCCCTGTTAAAGCCCCTCAGACCCCCATTAACTCCCCTCAGACCCCCGTTAACCCCCATTGACCCCCGTTAACCCCCTCAGACCCCCGTTATCCCCCCCAGACCCCCATTAACCCCCGTTATCCCCCCTCAGACCCCCGTTAACTCCCGTCAGACCCCCGTTAAACCCCCTCAGACCCCCGTTAAACCCCCTCAGACCCCCGTTATCCCCCCCCAGACCCCCGTTAACCCCCGTTATCCACCCGTCAGACCCCCATTAACCCCCATTAACCCCCGTTATCCCCCCTCAGACCCCCGTTATCCCCCTCAGACCACCATTATCCCCCTCATTGACCCCCATTATCCCCCCTCAGACCCCCGTTAACTCCCTCAGACCCCCGTTATCCCCTCATTGACCCCCGTTATCCCCCCTCAGACCCCCATTAACTCCCCTCAGACCCCCGTTAACCCCCATTGACCCCCCGTTAACCCCCTCAGACCACCGTTATCCCCCCCAAACCCCCATTAACCCCCGTTAAACCCCCTCAGGCCCCCGTTATCCTCGTCAGACCCCTGTTAAAGCCCCTCAGACCCCCGTTATCCCCCCCAGACCCCCATTAACCCCCGTTATCCCCCCTCAGACCCCCGTTAACTCCCGTCAGACCCCCGTTAAACCCCCTCAGACCCCCGTTATCCCCCATTGACCCCCGTTATACCCCCCCCAGACCCCCGTTAACCCCCGTTATCCACCCGTCAGACCCCCATTAACCCCCCGTTAACCCCCGTTATCCCCCCTCAGACCCCCGTTATCCCCCTCAGACCCCCATTAACCCCCATTAACCCCCATTATCCCCCCTCAGACCCCCGTTAACTCCCTCAGACCCCCGTTATCCCCTCATTGACCCCCGTTAAAGCCCCTCAGACCCCCCCTTATCCCCTCACTGACCCCCGTTATCCCCCATTGACCCCCGTTATCCCCATTGACCCCCGTTACCCCCCCCACCTCCCCGCCCCCCGCCCCGCGCATGCGCACACCGCCCCCCGCCGCCCCCCGCGCGCCGCCGCCGCCTCACGGCCGCGCATGCGCACACCGACCCCCCCCCCCCCATCGGTCTCAGCGAGGGAGGAGGAGGAGAAGAGGGAGGAGGAGGAGGAGGAGAGGGAGGGGGAGGAAGGCAGCGCCGCCATTACAGGCCGAGCCCGCCCCGGCGGCCCCGCCGCCCCCCTCCTTCCCTCCCGCCCCCCCGCCGCCGCCCTGAGGGGGGACATGGCGCCTTCTCCCGCCGCCCCCGGCCCGGCCCATCGCCGCCGTTACGGTAAGGAGCGGTTCCTTGTCTGTGCGTGTGTGTGGGGAGGGGTCCGTGGCCTCCTCATCCTCCTCTTCCTCCTCCTTCCTCCCTCACACACACACCCCCCCTCCCCCCCCATTTGGGAACAATGGGGCCGCCCCACCCCCGCTGGCCGCGGCCCCGCCGGACCGGCCCACAGCGCTGCCGGGGGGGGCGAGCGAGCCGTCACCCCCCCACAGCCCCTTCCCCAGCCGGGAGTTGGGGGGGGGGAAAGGGCGACCACCCCCCACCCCGGCAGAGGAGACGCCCCCCCCCTCAAGGGGAGGGGTCTGGAGAGTCGTGTGTGTGTCCCCCCCATGTCATTAGGGGACCCCCGTCTCGGGGTAAGGAGAGGAGAGACCCCCCCCCCCAAAATGAGGGAGGAAATAGGGAGAGGAGACCCCCCCCCCCAAATTAGGGGAGAGGTGTGGGGGAGAGCAAATCCCCCCCCCTAAATTAGAGGAGAGGTACAGAGAGAGGAGACCCCCCCCTAAATTAGGGGAGAGGTACAGAGGAGACCCCCCCCTAAATTAAGGGAGAGATACAGAGAGAGGAGACCCCCCCCAAATTAAGGGAGAGATACAGAGAGGGGAGACCCCCCCCTAAATTAAGGGATACAGAGAGGGGAGACCCCCCCCAAATTAGGGGAGAGATACAGAGAGGGGAGACCCCCCCCCTAAATTAAGGGAGAGATGTGGGGGAGAGCAAATCCCCCCCCCCCCAAATTAGAGGAGAGGTACAGAGAGAGGAGACCCCCCCTAAATTAAGGGAAAGATATAGAGAGGGGAGACCCCCCCCAAATTAGGGGAGAGGTACAGAGGAGACCCTCCCCAAATTAAGGGAGAGGTACAGAGAGAGGAGACCCCCCCCAAATTAAGGGAGAGGTACAGGGGAGACCCCCCCCAAATTAAGGGAGAGGTACAGAGAGAGGAGACCCCCCCCAAATTAAGGGAGAGGTACAGAGGAGACCCCCCCCTAAATTAAGGGAGAGGTACAGAGAGGGGAGACCCTCCCAAATTAAAGGAGAGGTACAGGGGAGACCCCCCCCAAATTAGGGGAGATACAGAGAGAGGAGACCCCCCTCAAATGAGGGGAGACCCCCCAAATTAGGGGAGAGGTCCAGAGGAGAACCCCCCAAATTAAGGGAGAGATACAGAGAGGGGAGACCCCCCCAAATTAGGGGAGAGGTACAGAGAGGGGAGACCCCCCCAAGTTAGGGGAGAGATACAGAGGAGACCCCCCCAAATGAGGGGAGACCCCCCAAAATTAAGGGAGAGATACAGAGAGAAGAGACCCCCCCAAATGAGGGGAGACCCCCCCCAAACTGAAAAGGAGGGGGGTGTGCCCCCTTCCCTGTGACCCCATTTTTGGGGCTATTTCCCCATGTTTAGGGTGAGTCTTTTTTTGGGGGTGTCCCCTATTTCGGGGGAGGGTCCCACATTCCCACACCCCATTTTCAGCCCCCACCCCTATTTTTTCGCCCCCTTTCACCTCCAACCCCAAATCCCAGGAGTTTAAAACCTTCCCACCAAGATTCCTGGTGAGATTTTGGGGTGATTTGGGGTGGTTTTGGGGTGGGGGTGTTTTGGGGTGTCTTTTTTGGGGGGGAAGGGGATTTTTGGGGTGATTTGGGGGCAAATTCAAGTCATTTTCCTTCCTGACATCTGATTTAACCTCAAGTCATCGATTTGGGGGGTTTATTTTTCCCCTTTTTCCTGCTTGATTTGGCCTCAGATTTATTCAAACTGATGAAAAAAGGTGAAATTTGGGTTCTTTAATGAATTTAACCCCTCCCTCCCCAGTTAAAAATCAACCAGTGGCTCGCTCCAACCTTCCCACTTCTTCCTTCCTTCCCCTCTGACACCTTTTTGGGGTCAAAAAAGTTGAAATTCTTCCTGAAAAATCAAAATTTCTCCTTCAAAAATCAAAAATTCTCCCAAAAATTCCAATTTCATTCTTTTTTTGACCCTTTTTAACTCTTTCCCCCCCTTTTCCCTCCCTTCCAACCCGTCTCTGCTCTCCCCTGGGTGTCAACTTTCCCCTTTCCCTCCTTCAAAAGGGATTTGGGGGCTTCAAAACACCCCCAAAAAGGATGATTTTGGTGCAGAGCTGCACAAAACACCTGACTTTAAGGTGGTTTTGGTGTCACCTGCCCCAAAATGCCACCAAAAAGGGGGATTTTGGGGGAGATCTTTGGGTTTCAAAGGGATTTCTTGGACATATTTGGGTTTAAAAGGGATTTTGTTGGACGTTTGGGGTGGTTAAAAGGGATTTTGGGGACATATTTGGGTTTAAAGAGGTTATTTTGGGACATTTTGGGGTATTTTTGGGACACATTTGGGTTTCAAAGGGATTTTGGGGGGCAAATTTGGGTTTAAATGGGATTTTTGGGGGACAAATTTGGGTTTAAATGGCATTTTGGGGGACAAATTTGGGTTTAAAGGGGATTTTTGGGGTCAAATTTGGGTTTAAATGGGAGTTTTTGGGGGAAATTTGGGTTTCAAAGGGATTTTGGGGGGCAAATTTGGGTTTAAATGGGATTTTTAGGGACAAATTTGGGTTTAAATAGGATTTTGGGGGACAAATTTGGGTTTCAAAGGGTGGGGTTTTAGGCTCTGGATTTGTTGGGTTTTAGGCCCTGGAATTGTTGGGTTTTAGGCTCTGAAAGTGTTTAGTATAGGTCTTGGATTAGGTGGGTTTTAGGCCTGGATTTGGGTGTTTTTAGGCTCTGGAATTAGTGGGATTTATACCTGGAACTGGGTGGGTTTTAGGCTCTGGATTTGGTGGGTTTTAGGCCTGGATTTGGTGGGTTTTAGACTCTGGAATTGTTGGGTTTTGGGCCTGGAATTCTTGGGTTTTGGGCCTGGAATTCTTGGGTTTTGGGCTCTGGAATTGTTAGGTTTTAGACTCTGGATTTGGTGGATTTTAGGCCTGGATTGGGTGGGTTTTAGGCTCTGGATTTGGTGGGTTTTAGTCTTGAATTTGGTAGGTTTTAGACCTGGATTTGATGGGTTTTAGCCCCTGGGATCATTTTTTAAGCCAGGTTTTTTAACCCCAGGTTTATCAGACCCTTGGGGGTGAATTTCTGTCTCCTCATCACCTTCTGCTGCCACACCAGCTGCTCCCGGGTGCCAAAACCGGTGGAGTTCTGAGGGGAAAAGTGGGGATTTGGTGGACTTCTGAGGGAAAAGTGGGGTTTTGGTCAAGTTCTGAGGGGAGAAGTGAGGATTTGGTGAATTTCTGAGGGAAAGGTGAGGCCTGGATGGATTTCTGAGGGGAAAAGTGGGGTTTTGGTCAAGTTCTGAGGGGAAAAGTGGGATTTTGATCAAGTTATGAAGGGTAGAGTGGAGTTTGAGTGGAGTTCTGAGGGAAAAAATG
Organism: Colius striatus; assembly: GCF_028858725.1. NCBI lineage: Eukaryota > Metazoa > Chordata > Aves > Coliiformes > Coliidae > Colius > Colius striatus. The sequence continues at coordinate 78,601 of NW_026908543.1, forward strand.
GGGTTTTGGTGGAGTTCTGAGGGAAAAGATGGGATTTTGGTCAAGGTCTGATGGGAAAAGTGCAGTTTGGGTGGAGTTCTGAGGGGAAAAGTGAGGCCTGGATGGATTTCTGAGGGGAAAAGTGGGATTTTGATCGAGTTATGAAGGGTAGAGTGGAGTTTGAGTGGAGTTCTGAGGGGAAAAGTGGGGATTTGGTGGAGTTCTGAGGGAAAAAATGGGATTTTGGTGGAGTTCTGAGGAGAAAAGTGGAGATTTGGTGAACTTAAGAAGGAAAGATGAGGCCTGGATGGATTTCTGAGGGAAAAGGTGGGGTTTTGGTCAAGTTCTGAGGGGAAAAGTACAGTTTGGGTGGAGTTCTGAGGGGAAAAGTGAGGCCTGGATGGATTTCTGAGGGGAAAAGTGGGATTTTGATCAAGTTATGAAGGGTAGAGTGGAGTCTGAGTGGAGTTCTGAGGGGAAAAGTGGGGATTTGGTGGAGTTCTGAGGGAAAAAATGGGATTTTGGTGGAGTTCTGAGGAGAAAAGTGGAGATTTGGTGAACTTAAGAAGGAAAGATGAGGCCTGAATGGATTTCTGAGGGAAAAGGTGGGGTTTTGATCAAGTTATGAAGGGTAGAGTGGAGTCTGAGTGGAGTTCTGAGGGGAAAAGTGGGGATTTGGTGGAGTTCTGAGGGAAAGGTGAGGCCTGGATGGATTTCTGAGGGAAAAGGTGGGGTTTTGGTCAAGTTCTGAGGGGAAAAGTGCAGTTTGGGTGGAGTTCTGAGGGGAAAAGTGAGGCCTGGATGGATTTCTGAGGGGAAAAGTGGGGTTTGGGTAGATTTCTGAGGGAAAAAGTGGGGTTTTGGTCAAGTTCTGAGGGGAAAAGTGGGATTTTGATCAAGTTATAAAGGATAGAGTGCAGTTGGAGTGGAGTTCTGAGGGGAAAAGTAGGGAAAAGTGGGGTTTTGGTGGAGTTCTGAGGAGAAAAGTGGAGATTTAGTGAACTTAAGAAGGAAAGATGAGGCCTGGATGGATTTCTGAGGGAAAAGGTGGGGTTTTGGTCAAGTTCTGAGGGGAAAAGTGCAGTTTGGGTGGAGTTCTGAGGGGAAAAGTGAGGCCTGGATGGATTTCTGAGGGGAAAAGTGGGATTTTGATCAAGTTATGAAGGGTAGAGTGGAGTTTGAGTGGAGTTCTGAGGGGAAATGTGGAGTTTTGTTGGATTTCTGAGGGGAAAAGTGGGGTTTGGGTGGATTTCTGAGGTGAAAGGTGAGGTCTGGGTGGATTACTGAGATAAAAGTGGGAGTTTTAAGGGCAAAAGGTGGGAGTTCGGTGTTTTCTGAAGGAAAAAGAGCAGGTTTAGGTGGATTTCTGAGGTCAAGGTGAGGTTTAGGTGGATTCCTGAGGGGAAAAGTGGGGTTTGGGTGGAGTTTTGAGGGGAAAAGTGGGGATTTGTTGGATTTCTGAGGTGAAAGTGGGATTTTGGTGGACTTCTGAGGGAAAAGTGGGGGTTTTGGTGGGAATTTCAGGGCAAAAGCTGGGAGTTTGGTGGTTTCTGAAGGACAAAGTGGAGATTTGGTGGATATTTAAAGGAAAGGTGAAGTCTGGGTGGGTTTCTGAGGGGAAAAGTGGGGGTTGGGTGGGGTTATGAGGGGAAAAGTGGGGTTTTGGTGTGAGTTTAAGGACAAAAGGTGGGAATGTGGTGGTTTCTGAGGGGAAAAACTGGGGGTTTAGGTGGAGTTTTTACCCCCCACGTTTCATTCTCTCGCTGTTGTCGTTTGGTGCCGCGGGTTGAGGAGGGAGAAGATCCTCTCAACCTATGACACAGAGGTCATTCCCCTTCAATAAATCCCTAACTCAGCCAAAAAACCCAGCTGATGGGGGGCAGGGAGGAGGGGTTGGAGTCCCAAAGCTGAGCTTCTCCTCCCTCTGAGGCCTCTGTGACCTGAGGGAGAGCAGCACAAAAACCCTGAGAGAGTTTTGTCTGCCTCCCTCCCTCTCTTTCACCTTCACTTCAGAGGAAACAAGCCCTTCAATCCCTCCCACCCCTCTGGCAACCAACAGCAACGGGACTTTTCTCCTTCCTAGTCCTCCCCAGTTGGACTTTGGGGCCTAAATCAGCAGCTTCTGACTCAGGGATTTCAGGGGTGAAATCCAAAGCCATTTCCCACCCTTTTGCCCCTTTTCCCACCTTGTTTTAGGAGCTGAAATCCTGGGGGTGAAGTTTCCTGCACTGTTTTGGGTGGATTCCTTTCTTTTTTTCTCACATGTCCCCCCCAAACCACCCTCCCGTGATAGAAACGAGGTTTTGCTTCTGAAACCGGTCGTTTTTAGGTGATTAAAGGCCAAACTGGGAGGGGATGAAGCTGCTCTGCAGGGGGAGGGGAGGGAAAAACGACTCTGAGGAGTCACAGGTCTGTTGTTGGACTCATTTTCATCGTTTTGCTGGGGAAATGCCACCAAAAAGGCACCAGAAACAGCCTTTTCCTCCCCAAATTGACTCCTCGACCCCTGTGGCACCTCGAGTTGGGCTGATGGAAGAGAAGAAAGTGGATCCTCCAGCAAGAAAGGGAAGGGAAACTGGGGGAGAAAATGGATGATGTGGGCTGGGGATCCCCCTGTGTGCTGGGGGTGGGGTGTTGGAGAGGAGAGCAAGGGGTTAAAACGAGGTTTAAAGGGTTAAGCTGGACCCTGATGTCTCACTGCAGGGGGGGGGGGGTGAAAATGGGGAGGAATAAGGGAGGTGGAGGGAAAAATCCTGATGGTTTGGGGGCAAAATCCTGGTGGTTTGGGGGCTCAAATCCTGATGGTTTTGGAGCCCCAAGTGCTGGTGGGTTTGGGGCCAAATCCTGATGGTTTTGGAGCCCCAAGTGCTGGTGGTTTGGGGGCTCAAATCCTGATGGTTCTGGAGCCCCAAGTGCTGGTGGTTTGGGGCCAAATCTGATGGGTTTGGAGCCCCAAGTGCTGGTGGGTTCGGGGCCAAATCTGATGGTTTTGGAGCCCCAAGTGCTGGTGGGTTTGGGGCCAAATCTGATGGGTTTGGAGCCCCAAGTGCTGGTGGTTTTGGAGTTCAAGTCCTGATGATTTTGGACCCTGAGTCCTGGTGGTTTTGGGGGCTCAAATCCTGGTGGTTTTGGGACAAAATCCTCCTGGTTTTAGGCCCCAGATGCTGATGCTTTGGGGCCTGAGTCCTGGTGCTTTTGGGGCAAAATCCTTGTGGTTTGGGGCCCCAGATGCTGATGCTTTGGGGCCTGAGTCCTGGTGCTTTTGGGGCAAAATCCTTGTGGTTTTGGGCCCCAGATGTTGATGGTTTGAGGCCTGAGTCCTGGTGGGTTTGGGGCAAAATCCTTGTGGTTTTGGGGCCTGAGTCCTGGTGGGTTTTGGGGCAAAATCCTTGTGGTTTGGGGGCCTGAGTCCTGGTGGTTTGGGGGCCTGAGTCCTGGTGGTTTGGAGGCCTGAGTCCTGGTGCTTTTGGGGCCTGAGTCCTGTTGTTTTTGGGGCAAAATCCTCATGGTTTTGGGCCCCAGGTCCTGATGGTTTGGGGGCAAAATCCTTGTGGTTTGGGGCCCCAGATGGTGATTATTTGGGGCCTGAGTCCTGGTGCTTTTGGGGCAAAATCCTTCTGGTTTTAGGCCCCAGATGCTGATGGTTTGGGGCCTGAGTCCTGGTGCTTTTGGGGCAAAATCCTCCTGGTTTTGGGCCCCAGATGGTGATGGTTTGGGGCCTGAGTTCTGGTGGGTTTGGGGCAAAATCCTCATGGTTTGGGGCCAGAGTCCTGGTGCTTTTGGGGCCAAATCCTCCTGGTTTTAGGCCCCAGATGCTGATGGTTTGGGGCCTGAGTCCTGATGGTTTGAGACCTGAGTCCTGGTGGTTTTGGGGCCCAAACAAGCCCTTTCCCTCCTTGGCTCCCTCTTCCCCTCCCTCCTCATCCTCTTCCCTCCTCTCTCACGGGTCCCCCCCAATTCTCCCCTGCCCCCTTTTCCCTGCCCTCAGCCCATCTCAGGGCTCTCTTCCTTCCCTCCCCCCTCTCACCACACACCTTCCCCTCGCGGTTCACCCCAACCCCACAACCCTCCCGGTGCCAGAAGGGGCTGCCCCTGGGATTCATCACTCACCCTGGGCTGAAATCACCCCGAATCGAGCCTGGAGTTGGTGCTGAGGGGATGGAGGGGGGGGATATTCCTGACCCAAAAACACTCAGCAGTTGTTTTGCCTTCCAGGGGGAAACGTCACCCGTCCCACGCCGGGCACCAGCAACTGACGTCGTCGGCACCATCATGGCAACGCCGAAACCGGTGGCTTGAGGGTCCGAAGCAAGAGGGGAAAGGGGGTGGTGGGGAGGGGAGAAAGAAACCCCTGTGGGAAGCAGCTGGATTTTGGGGGTTCGGGGGGGGGAGGGTTGGGAGGGGGGAAGAGGAGGGGTGTAGGAAACAGGATGTGTGGACGATGATGATGGCAAGAAAGCAAGATGTGCGCATCCCCACCTACCATGTCAGCGTGGTGGGCTTGTCGGGCACGGAGAAGGAGAAGGGACAGTGCGGCGTGGGCAAATCCTGCCTGTGCAACCGCTTCGTACGGCCCAGCGCCGACGACTTCCACCTGGAGCACACGTCGGTGCTCAGCACCAGCGACTTCGGGGGTCGGGTGGTTAACAACGACCATTTCCTTTACTGGGGGGAAGTGGGGAGAGCGTTGGAGGACGGAGGGGAGTGTAAGTTGCACGTGGTGGAGCAGACGGAGTTTATCGATGACCAGACGTTCCAGCCTCACCGGAGCACCGCCCTCCAGCCTTACATCAAACGAGCTGCCGCCACCAAGCTGGCGTCGGCTGAGAAACTCATGTACTTTTGCACTGACCAGTTGGGTTTGGAGCAGGACTTTGAACAGAAACAGATGCCCGAAGGGAAGCTGCTGGTGGACGGTTTCCTCCTGTGTGTTGATGTCAGTAGGGGGATGAATAGGAACTTCGATGAGCAGCTCAAGTTCGTGTCCAACCTTTACAACCAAGTGGCCAAGACCAAGAAGCCCGTGGTGGTGGTGTTGACCAAGTGTGATGAAGGGGTGGAGAGGTACATCCGGGACGCCCACGCTTTTGCCTTAAGCAAGAAGAACCTGCAGGTGGTGGAGACTTCAGCCAGGTCCAACGTCAACGTGGACTTGGCCTTCAGCACCTTGGTGCAGCTGATAGACAAGAGCAGGGGGAAAGCCAAAATCATCCCTTACTTCGAGGCCCTGAAGCAGCAGAGCCAACAGATCGCCGCCGCCAAGGACAAGTACGAGTGGCTGGTGGGGCGGATCGTCAAGAACCACAACGAGACGTGGCCCAACGTGAGCAGGAAGATGCAGTCGGCCCCAGAGTACCAGGATTACGTCTACCTGGAAGGGACCCAGAAAGCCAAGAAGCTTTTCCTGCAGCACGTGCATCGCCTCAAGCAGGAGCACATCGAGCGGCGCCGCAAGGCCTACCTGGCCCTGCTCCCCCAGGCCTTCGAGGCTCTCATCCCAGACCTGGAGGAGATCGACCACCTGAGCTGCCTCAAAGCTGAGAGGCTCTTGGAGACCAAACCCGACTTCCTCAAGTGGTTTGTGGTGCTGGAGGAGACCCCCTGGGACGCCACCAGCCACGTGGACGACGTGGAGAACGAGCGCATCCCCTTCGACCTGATGGAGACCCAACCCGCCGAGCAGCTCTACGAAGCTCACCTGGAGAAGCTGAGGAACGAGAGGAAGAGGGCGGAGATGAGGAAGGCCTTCAAGGAGAACCTGGAGACTTCTCCCTTCATCACCCCTGGCAAGCCCTGGGAGGAAGCCAGGAGCTTCATCATGAACGAGGAGTTCTACGTGTGGCTGGAGGAGTCGGTCTACGTGGACATCTACGGCAGGCACCAGAAGCAGCTGATCGACAAGGCCAAGGAGGAGTTCCAGGAGCTGCTGCTGGAGTACTCGGAGCTCTTCTACGAGCTGGAGCTCGATGCCAAGCCCAGCAAAGAGAAGATGGGAGTGATCCAAGAGGTGCTGGGCGAAGAGCAGAGGTTCAAAGCCCTACAGAAGCTCCAGGCCGAGCGGGACGCCCTCATCCTGAAGCACATCCACTTTGTGTACCACCCCACCAAGGAGACGTGTCCCAGCTGCCCTCTGTGCGTGGACTCCAAGGTGGAGCAGCTCCTCTGCTCCCGCTTCACCCGCAACCAGAAGAACCCGCTGGCGGATCCCAACGTCGACAGGATCAACCTGGTGATCCTGGGTAAGGACGGCTTGGCCCGAGAGTTGGCCAACGAGATCCGGGCGCTCTGCACCAACGACGACAAGTACGTCATCGAGGGCAAGATGTACGAGCTGGCCCTCAGGCCCATCGAGGGCAACGTCCGCCTCCCCGTCAACTCCTTCCAGACCCCCACCTTCCAACCCCACGGCTGCCTCTGCCTCTACAACTCCAAAGAGTCCCTGTCTTACGTGGTGGAGAGCATCGAGAAGAGCCGGGAGTCGAGCGTGGGTAGGAGGGACAACCACCCTGTTCACCTCCCCCTCACCCTCATCTTGGTCAACAAGAGGGGTGACACCGGTGGCGAGACCCTGCAGAGCCTGATCCAGCAGGGCCAGCAGATCGCCAGCAAGCTCCAGTGCGTCTTCCTCGACCCGGCCGCCGCCGGCATCGGTTACGGCCGGAACATCAACGAGAAGCAGATCAGCCAGGTCCTGAAGGGCCTCCTGGACTCCAAACGCAACCTCAACCTCGTCAGCTCCAGCTCAGCCACCATCAAGGAGCTGGCGGACGCGGAGCTGCGCGTGGTCGTGTGCCTGATGTGCGGAGACCCCTTCAACGCCGACGACGTGCTGCTGCCCATCCTCCAGTCGCAGAGCTGCCGCCCTTCCCCCTGCTCCTCGGGCTCTTCCGTCCTCCTCGAGTTGACTTTAGGAGCTCAAAGGAAGCGCCTGGAGCTTTCCCTCCTCTCCTACCACTCCTCCTTCGGCGTCCGCAAGAGCCGCCTGGTCCACGGTTACATCGTGTTCTACTCGGCCAAGCGCCGCGCGTCACTGGCCACGCTCAGGGCCTTCCTGGGCGAGGTGCAGGACATCATCCCCATCCAGGTGGTGGCGGTCACCGAGGCTCCCTCCGACCTCCTGGACAACGACCTGAGCAGGGAGCAGCTGAGCGAGGGCGAGGAGATCGCCCAGGAGATCGACGGCAAGTTCGCCGCCATCCCTTGTGGCCAAGCCCAGCCTAAGCTGGAGCTGTTCCACTCCTTCTTCAAGGACGTGGTGGAGAAGAAAACCATCATCGAGGCCACCCACATGTACGACAACGCGGCCGAGGCCTGTAGCACCACCGAGGAGGTTTTCAACTCGCCCAGGGCCGGTTCCCCACTCTGCAACTCCAACCTCCAGGACTCAGAGGAGGACGTGGAAGCTCCAGGAGGTTACAGCCCGTTCCGGGAGGAGGCTGCTCTGCCTCCCCTCGCCAAGGACCACTCGAAGCTGTCGATGGAGCTGGAAGGGAACGACGGGCTGTCCTTCATCTCGGTCATGAGCGCTTTCGAGAGCAAGTTGAACAATAAGGTGCCTCCACCGGTGAAGCCCAAACCCCCAGTTCATTTTGACCTCACCAAAGGGGATCTTTACCTAGAGCAAAGCCACCGGGACGGCCAGAGGAAATCGGTCTCTTCCAGCCCTTGGTTACCCGGCGACTGCTTCGACCCGTCGGATTACGCCGAGCCCATGGACGCCGTGGTGAAGCCCCGCAGCGAGGAGGAGAACATCTACTCAGTCCCTCACGACAGCACCCAGGGCAAGATCATCACCATCAGGAACATCAACAAGACCCAACCCAACGGCGGCGGCGGCAACGGCTCCGACAGCGAGATGGACACGGGCTCCTTGGAACGAGCCCGCAAGGTCTCGGCCGTCACCAAACCCGTCCTGTACCGCAGCCGCTGCTCCAGGCTGGGCAGGTTCTCCAGCTACAGGACGAGCTTCAACGTCGGCAGCGACGACGAGCTGGGACCTGTGAGGAAGAAGGAAGAAGATGCCACGTCTCAAGGTTACAAAGGGGACAACGCCGGCATCCCCTACGAGGCGGCCGACGGAGAGGACCCCCGCAGGAGGAACATCCTGCGCAGCCTGAGGAGGACCACCACCAAGGTAGGGGGGCGTGGGGAGCAGCTGGCGTGGCGTGGCGGGGCCTTTCAGTGAGGGAGGGTGGAGTTGGGTGGGTGCAGAAGGTCTTTGGGGGGGGTTTTGGGCCTCCCCGTGGTGGGGCGAGGGGGTTGGGCCTAGGAGGTGGTGGTGGGATCCCTCAGTGTTGGGTTGGGGGGTGAGAAGGGTGCTGAGAATGGTGGGAGTGGGGTTGGAGGGCAAGGGCGAGGGTTGGGGTACAATGGCCAACCTATTGGAGGCCAAAGGCAAGGGTTGAGGACCAATGGCCAACCTCCTATTGGAGGCCAAGGGTTGGGGCACAATGGCCAACCTGTTGGAGGCCAATGGTTGGGGCACCAATGGCCAACCTGTTGGAGGCCAAGGGTTGGGGCACCATTGGCCAACCTGTTGGAGGCCAAAGGCAAGGGTTGAGGACCAATGGCCAACCTCCTATTGGAGGCCAAGGGTTGGGGCACAATGGCCAACCTGTTGGAGGCCAATGGTTGGGGCACCAATGGCCAACCTGTTGGAGGCCAAGGGTTGGGGCACCATTGGCCAACCTGTTGGAGGCCAAGGGCAAGGGTTGGGGTACAATGGCCAAGCTCCTGTTGGAGGCCAAGGGTTGGGGCACCATTGGCCAACCTGTTGGAGGCCAAGGGTTGGGGCACCAATGGCCAACCTGTTGGAGGCCAATGGTTGGGGCACCAATGGCCAACCTGTTGGAGGCCAAGGGCAAGGGTTGGGGTACAATGGGCAACCTCCTGTTGGAGGCCAAGGGTTGGGGCATCAATGGCCAACCTCTCCCATTGGAGGCCAACACCAATGGCCAACCTTCCCGTTGTTGGAGGCCAATGATTGACCCACCAGTGGCCAACCGTTCCCATTGGAGTCCAACACCAATGGCCAACCTTCCCATTGTTGGAGGCCAATGATTGACCCCCCCAGTGGCCAACCTTCTCTCATTGGAGGCCAACACCAATGGCCAATGTGTTATTGGAGGCTAACACCAATGGCCAACCTTCTCTTGTTGGAGGCCAACACCAGTGGCCGACCTTCTTCTCTTGGAGGCCAATGGTTGACCCACCAATGACCAACCTCTTGTTGGAGGCGAACACCAATGGAGTGCCCCAAAACTCCTCATGTCCCCCCAAAACTGCTCCAAACCTGCCCCCAAACCACTCATTTTGCTGACAAACGTCGCTTTCCCACCCTCCCACCAGCCACTGGGATGAACTTGGGGGTCCTTCCCCTCACTTCTTGTCCCTCCTTCTTCCCCCTCCCAGAAGCCAAAGCCCAAACCTCGACCTTCCATCCCCAAAATGCTGGAGAGCAACTATTTTGGGGTGCCCTTGAGCAACGTGGTGAGCGCAGAGAAGCCCATCCCCATCTTCATCGAGCGATGCATCGAGTACATCGAGGCCACAGGTGAGGAGCCCACCCCAGAACCCTTCAGCTCACTCAGGGGGGTCTTTGTGGGGGGCAGAAAAGGTGGGGAGGAAACTCTTCTTTGTCTCCAAACCTCAAGGTTTTGGTGCTTGAGGAAGTACCAGAGGCTGGTTGAGCCCAGCTCCTCGTGGGGGACGTGGTTTTTGGAGGCCCACCAGCAGGGTTGAGGCTCGAGATGGGCACAGAAAGAGGGATTTGGGGACTGAATGGGATGAAATTGAGGTTGGGAAGGAGGAAAAGGGGTGAAATTCCACAGGTTGTCCCTCACCCTTGTGTCTCCTCTTCTTCCTCCTCCTCAGGGCTGAGCACCGAAGGGATTTACCGTGTCAGCGGCAACAAGTCAGAGATGGAGAGTCTGCAGCGGCAGTTTGATCAGGGTAACGGCCTCTTCCACCCCAAAAACAACCTCTTCCACCCCAAAAACAACCTCTTCCACCCCAAAAGTGCCTTTTGCTGCCCCCAGACAGCATTTTCTGCCTCCAAATCTCCTTTTCTGCCCCCAAAACTGGCCTCTTCCACCCCAAAACTGGCCTTTTCCACCCCAAAACATCCTCTTCCACCCCAAAAACAACCTCTTCCACCCCAAAAGTGCCTTTTTCTGCCCCCAGACAGCATTTTCTGCCCCCAAAACAACTTCTTCCACGCCATAACATCCTTTTCCACCCCAAAATTGGCCTTTTCCACCCCAAAACTGGCCTTTTCCACCTCAAAACATCCTCTTCTGCCCCAAAAATGGCCTTTTCCACCCCAAAAACAACCTCTTCCACCCCAAAAGTGCCTTTTTCTGCCCCCAGACAGCATTTTCTGCCTCCAAAATGTCCTTTTCTGCCCCAAAACTAGCCTTTTCTGCCCCCAAAACAGCCTCTTCCACCCCTGAAACATCCTTTTCCACCCCAAAACAGCCTCTTCTGCCCCAAAACTTGCCTTTTTCCCCCCAAAAACCGTTTCCCTTCTTTTCCTCCCTTTTCCCCTCAAACTCCATTTCTTTTCCCACAAAACCCATCTTTTTCACCCCCAAACCCCCTTTTACCTCCCTTTTTCCCCCTCAAACCCCCTTTTTGAGCCCAACCCCCTTTTTTCCCCTCCAACCCTCTTTTCCCCCCCCTTTTTCCCCCTCAAACTCCTTTTTTCCCCCCTAAACCCCCTTTTTCCCTCCCTTTCCCCACCAAACCCCCTTTTTACCTCACTTTTTCCCCCCCAAACCCCTGTTTTTCCCCCCAAACCCCCTTTTTCTCTCCCTTTTCCCCCAACTCCCCTTTTTCCCTCCCTTTCCCCCTCAAACCCCCTTTTTTCCCCAAACCCCCTTTTCCCCCTTTTCTCCCCCTTTTTTCCCCCCAAACCCCCTTTTTCCCTCCTTTCCCCTCCAACTCCCCTTTTCCCCCCCTTTTTCTTCCCCAAACCCCCTTTTCCCTCCCTTTTCCCCCCATAAACCCTCTTTTTCCTCCTCAACTCCCTTTTTCTCCCCCTTTTTCTCCCCCTTTTTCTCCCCCTTTTTCTCCCCCTTTTTCTCCCCCTTTTTCTCCCCCTTTTTCTCCCCCTTTTTCTCCCCCTTTTTCTCCCCCTTTTTCTCCCCCTTTTTCTCCCCCTTTTTCTCCCCCTTTTTCTCCCCCTTTTTCTCCCCCTTTTTCTCCCCCTTTTTCTCCCCCTTTTTCTCCCCCTTTTTCTCCCCCTTTTTCTCCCCCTTTTTCTCCCCCTTTTTCTCCCCCTTTTTCTCCCCCTTTTTCTCCCCCTTTTTCTCCCCCTTTTTCTCCCCCTTTTTCTCCCCCTTTTTCTCCCCCTTTTTCTCCCCCTTTTTCTCCCCCTTTTTCTCCCCCTTTTTCTCCCCCTTTTTCTCCCCCTTTTTCTCCCCCTTTTTCTCCCCCTTTTTCTCCCCCTTTTTCTCCCCCTTTTTCTCCCCCTTTTTCTCCCCCTTTTCCCCCAACCCCCCTTTTTCTCCCCCTTTTTTCCCCCCATAAACCCCCTTTTTCCTCCTCAACTCCCTTTTTATCTCCCCTTTTTTCCCCCCAACACCCTTTTTTTCCCCTCAAACCCCCCTTTTTCTCCCCCAAACCCCCTTTTTCCCTCCCTTTTTTCCCTCAAACCCCCTTTTTCCCTCCTTTCCCCTCCAACTCCCCTTTTCCCCCCTTTTTCTTCCCCAAACCCCCTTTTTCCCTCCCTTTTCCCTCCATAAACCCCCCTTTTTCCTCCTCAACTCCCTTTTTCTCTCCCTTTTTCTCCTTTTCCCCCCTTTTTTCCCCCCAAACCCCCTTTTTCCCTCCCTTTTCCCCTCAATTTCCCCCCCCACCCCCCAGACTTTGACCCCTTTCACTCCTGGGGTCCCCCCCTGCGGGTTTCACCCAAACCCCCTCTCCCTGTGTCCCCAGACCACGGCCTGGACCTGGCCGAGAAGGATTTCCACGGTGAACACGGTGGCGGGCGCCATGAAAAGCTTCTTCTCGGAGCTGCCGGAGCCGCTGGTGCCGTACGGGATGCAGGGCGAGCTGGTGGAGGCCCACAGTGAGTGACCCCCGCCTTTCCCACCCAGAACACCCCTCACACCCCCTCCCTCAGCGTCGTTTTGGGGAGAAACCTCATCCCTCAGCGTCGTTTTGGCGGGAAACCCTGCCGCCATTGCGTTTGGGCGGGAAACCACTCCCCTCAGCCTGTTTTTGGGCAGGAGACCCCCCTCAGCTTCATTTTTGGGGATGAAACCCACCCCCTCAGCTGCTTTTTGGGGGAAACAACCCCTCTTCAGCTTCGTTTTTGGGGAGAAACCCCCTCCCTCAGCTTCGTTTTGGGGACAAACCTTCCCCCTCAGCGTCGTTTTGGCGGGAAACCCTGCCGCCATTGCGTTTGGGCGGGAAACCACCCCCCTCAGCCTCTTTTTGGGCAGGAGACCCCCCTCAGCTTCATTTTTGGGAATGAAACCCTCCCCTCAGCTTTGTTTTGGTTGGAGACCCCCTCCCTCAGTGTCATTTTGGGGAGAAACCCCCTCCCTCAGCGTCGTTTTGGCGGGAAACCCTGCCGCCATTGCGTTTGGGCGGGAAACCACCCCCCTCAGCCTGTTTTTGGGCAGGAGACCCCCCTCAGCTTCATTTTTGGGGATGAAACCCTCCCTTCAGCCTCTTTTTGGGGGAAACAACCCCCCTTCAGCTTCGTTTTTGGGGAGAAACCCCCCTCCCTCAGCTTCGTTTTGGCGGGAAACCCTGCCGCCATTGATTTTTGGCGGGAAACCACCCCCCCTCAGCCTCTTTTTGGGCAGGAGACCCCCCTCAGCTTCATTTTTGGGGAGGAACCCCTCCCCCTCAGCTTTGTTTTGGTTGGAGACCCCCTCCCTCAGTTTCTTTTTGGGGACAAACCCCGTCCCTCAGCGTTGTTTTGGCGGGAAACCCTGCCGCCATTGCGTTTGGGCGGGAAACCACCCCCCCTCAGCTTCTTTTTGGGCAGGAGACCCCCCTCAGCTTCATTTCTGGGGAGGAACCCCCTCCCTCAGCTTCTTTTTAGGGAGAAACCCCCTCCCTCAACTTCTTTTTGGGGACAAACCTTCCCCCTCAGCATCGTTTTGGCGGGAAACCCTGCCGCCATTGCTTTTTGGTGGGAAACCACCCCCCCTCAGCCTGTTTTTGGGCAGGAGACCCCCCTCAGCTTCATTTTTGGGGATGAAACCCTCCCTTCAGCCTCTTTTTGGGGGAAACAACCCCCCTTCAGCTTCGTTTTTGGGGAGAAACCCCCTCCCTCAGCTTCGTTTTGGCGGGAAACCCTGCCACCATTGCGTTTGGGCGGGAAACCACCCCCCCTCAGCTTCTTTTTGGGGAGGAAACCCCCCTCAGCTTCATTTTTGGGATGAAACCCTCCCCCTCCACTTTGTTTTGGTTGGAGACCCCCTCCCTCAGTGTCATTTTGGGGAGAAACCCCCTCCCTCAGCGTCGTTTTGGCGGGAAACCCTGCCGCCATTGCTTTTTGGCGGGAAACAACCCCCCCTCAGCCTGTTTTTGGGCAGGAGACCCCCCTCAGCTTCATTTTTGGGGATGAAACCCTCCCTTCAGCCTCTTTTTGGGGGAAACAACCCCCCTTCAGCTTCGTTTTTGGGGAGAAACCCCCCTCCCCTCAGCGTCGTTTTGGCGGGAAACCCTGCCGCCATTGATTTTTGGCGGGAAACCACCCCCCCTCAGCCTCTTTTTGGGCAGGAGACCCCCCTCAGCTTCATTTTTGGGGATGAAACCCTCCCCTTAGCTTTGTTTTGGTTGGAGACACCCTCCCTCAGTGTCATTTTGGGGAGAAACCCCCTCCCTCAGCGTCGTTTTGGCGGGAAACCCTGCCGCCATTGCGTTTTGGCGGGAAACAACCTCCCTCAGCTTCTTTTTGGGCAGGAGACCCCCCTCAGCTTCATTTCTGGGGAGGAACCCCTCCTTCAGCCTCTTTTTGGGGAGAAACCCCATCCCTCAGTTTCTTTTTGGGGAGAAACCCCCTCCCTCAGCTTCGTTTTGGCGGGAAACCCTGCCGCCATTGCTTTTTGGCGGGAAACCACCCCCCCTCATCCTGTTTTTGGGGGGATCCCCTCCTCTCACCCCACTTTTAGGGGGTAACAACCCCCCTCAGCCTGTTTTTGGGGGGATCCCCTCCCCTCAGCCCATTTTTAGGGGATAACAACCCCCCCTCACCCTGTTTTTAGGGATAACAACCCCCCCCTCAGCCCATTTTTGGGGGGATCCCCTCCCCTCACCCTGTTTTTAGGGGGGATCCCCTCCCCTCAGCCCATTTTTAAGGGGTAACAACCCCCCCTCAGCCCGTTTTTGGGGGGATCCCCTCCCCTCTGCCCATTTTTATTGGGTAACAACCCCCCCCTCAGCCCGTTTTTGGGGTATAACAACCCCCCTCAGCCCATTTTTGGGGGGATCCCCTCCCCTCTGCCCATTTTTATTGGGTAACAACCCCCCCTCACCCTGTTTTTGGGGGGTAACAACCCCTCTCAGCCCATTTTTGGGGGGATCCCCTCCCCTCATCCCATTTTTGGGGGGTACAACCCCCCCTCACCCTCTCTTTGACAGGATCCCCCCTCCCCATCTCCTTTTTGGAGCAACCAACACCTCCTCAACCCATTTTTGGGGGACAAACCCCATCCCTTTACCTTCTCTTTTTCAGGGGGGGTTCTCCTCCCTCCCAGCTTGTTTTTGGGGGGTCCCAACCCCTGCTCTGGGTGTCCCTGACACTGTGTCCCCCCCTCCCAGAGATCAACGACCGGGAGCAGAAGCTGCACGCGCTGCGGGACGTGCTGCGGAGGTTCCCCAGGGAGAACTACGAGGTCTTCAAATACGTCATCGGGCACCTCAACAAGTGGGTCAGGGGGGGATGGGACACCCCAAAAACCTTCTCCTGGAGCTCCTGGGTTCCTCATCCCCATCATCTCATCACCCTGGTGGGATGAGGGGTCTTGGGTGGTGGGTTCCTTGTGGTGAGGGCTGTGGGACACCCCAAAACCTTCTCCTGGAGCTCCTGGGTGGTGGGTTCCTTGTGGTGAGGCTCATGGGACACCCCAAAACCTTCTCCTGGAGCTCCTGGGTGGTGGGTTCCTTGTGGTGAGGCTCATGGGACACCCCAAAACCTTCTCCTGGAGCTCCTGGGTGGTGGGTTCCTTGTGGTGAGGGTCCTGGGACACCCCAAAAACCTTCTCCTGGAGCTCTTGGGTTCCTCATCCCCATCAACTCATCACCCTGGTGGAATGAGGGGTCTTGGGTGGTGGGTTCCTTGTGGTGAGGGCTGTGGGACACCCCAAAACCTTCTCCTGGAGCTCCTGGGTGGTGGGTTCCTTGTGGTGAGGGTCCTGGGACACCCCAAAAACCTTCTCCTGGAGCTCTTGGGTTCCTCATCCCCATCATCTCATCACCCTGGTGGGATGAGAGGTCTTGGGTGTCAGGTTCTTCATTCTTAGAACCTTGGGACACCCCAAAACCTTCTCCTGGAGCTCCTGGGTGGTGGGTTCCTCATCACCCTGTTGGAATGAGGGGTCTTGGGTGGTGGGTTCCTTGTGGTGAGGGCTCTGGGACACCCCAAAACCTTCTCCTGGAGCTCCTGGGTGGTGGGTTCCTTGTGGTGAGGCTCATGGGACACCCCAAAACCTTCTCCTGGAGCTCCTGGGTTCCTCATCCCCATCATCTCATCACCCTGTTGGGATGAGGGGTCTTGGGTGGTGGGTTCCTTGTGGACAGGGTCCTGGGACACCCCAAAAACCTTCTCCTGGAGCTCCTGGGTGGTGGGTTCCTCATCACCCTGTTGGGATGAGGGGTCTTGGGTGGTGGGTTCCTTGTGGACAGGGTCCTGGGACACCCCAAAACCTTCTCCTGGAGCTCCTGGGTGGTGGGTTCCTTGTGGTGAGGGTCCTGAGATACCCCAAAAACCTTCTCCTGGAGCTCCTGGGTGGTGGGTTCCTTGTGATGAGGCTCCTGGGACACCTCAAAACCATCTCCTGGAGCTCCTGGGTTCCTCATCCCCATCATCTCATCACCCTGTGTGGATTTAACCCTTTCCCTCACCCAACCAGGATGAGTTTAACCCTTCTCTTCCCATTAACCCCTTCTCCTCCCACCCCTCACCCAACCAGGATGGATTTAACCCTTCTCCTCCCACCCCTCACCCAACCAGGGCAGATTTAAACCCTTTCCCTCACCCAACCAGGCTGAGTTTAACCCTTCTCCTCCCATTAACTCCTTCTCCTCCCACTCCTCACCCAACCAGGGCAGATTTAACCCTTCTCTTCCCATTAACTCCTTCTCCTCCAACCTCTCACCCAACCAGAGTGGATTTAACCCTTTCTCTCCCCCAACCAGGATGAGTTTAACCCTTCTCTTTGCACCCCTCACCTAACCAGGATGGATTTAACCCTTCTCCTCCCACTCCTCACCCAACCAGGGCAGATTTAACCCTTTCCCTCACCCAACCAGGATGAGTTTAACCCTTCTCCTCCCACCCTTCACCCAACCAGGGCAGATTTAACCCTTTCCCTCACCCAACCAGGATGAGTTTAACCCTTCTCCTCCCACTCCTCACCCAACCAGGATCAATTTAACCCTTTCCCTCACCCAACCAGGGCAGATTTAACCCTTCCCTTCCCACCCTTCACCCACCCAGGGCACATTTAACCCTTCCCACCCTTCCTCCCTCTCCTCAGGGTGAGCCACAACCACCGGGTGAACCTGATGACGAGCGAGAACCTTTCCATCTGCTTCTGGCCCACGCTGATGCGCCCCGACTTCAGCACCATGGACGCGCTGACGGCCACTCGCACCTACCAGACAATCATCGAACTCTTCATCCACCAGTGCCCCTTCTTTTTCTACAACCGCCCCATCCTGGACGCCGCCGCTCCCCGCCTCCCCTTCGGCCTCAGCCACACCACCACCACCACCACCACCACCACCTCCTCCTCCTCCTCTTCCTCCTCTTCCTCTGGGGCCTTTCCTCCCCGTCGTCCCCACGGCCACGTCCCCACCAGGCGATTTGTCGCCGCCTCAAGGGTTGGGGGCGCCTCAGCTGCAGCACACGCTCTGAGGTGACTCCTCCAGCCCATCTGGCCTCCTCTCCTACACCCCAAAAACCCACCCAAACCACCCCAAAAGGACACTAAAACTCCCCCCACCCTTCATCCCCCTACCCCCCTGACCACAAACCTCCTCCCTCCACACACACCATGAGATGTTTGGGCCGGGCTCGGGGTTGAGAGTTGCTGGAGTGGATTTGGGGGTCCCCATGGTGAGCTTGGGGGGGGTGGGGGGGAGCTTTGAGGGGGGGGTTGTTGCTCTGGTTGCCCCCCCCTGGACTTGTGGGTGAGGCGCTGGGGCTGCTGAAGCTCTTCCTGTGGTTAGTGGGGAAGGGCAAGGGTCTGCTCAAGGTTGGTCTGTGGTGGCTTGAAGGTCATCCAGGGTGGTCCAAGGGTCATCCAAGGTGGCCTAACATGGCTTGAAGGTCATCCAAGGTGCTCCAGCATGGCTTGAAAGTCATCCAGGGTGGTCCAAGGGTCATCCAAGGTGGCCTAACATGGCTTGAAGGTCATCCAAAGTGGTCCATCATGGCTTGAAAGTCATCCAAGGTGGTCTAACGTGGCTTGAAGGTCATCCAGGGTGGTCCAAAGGTCATCAAAGGTGGTCCAGCATGGCTTGAAAGTCATCCAAGGAGGTCCAAGGGTCATCCAAGGTGGTCCAGCATGGCTTGAAGGTCATCTAAAGTGGTCCAAAGTTCATCCAAGGTGTCCAAAGGTCATCCAAGGTGGTCCAGCATGGCTTGAAGGTCATCCAAAGTGGTCCAGCATGGCTTGAAGGTCATCCAAGGTGGCCTAACGTGGCTTGAATGTCATGCAAGGTCGTCTAAGGGTCATCTAAAGTGGTCCAACATGGCTTGAGGGTCATCCAAGGAGGTCCAAGGGTCATCCAAAGTTGTCCAGCACGGCTTGAAGGTCATCCAAGGTGGCCTAACGTGGCTTTAAGGTCATCCAAGATGGTCCAAAGGCCATCCAACTTGGTCCAAGGGTCATCTAAAGTGGTCCAGCATGGCTTGAGGGTCATCCAACGTGGCCTAATGTGGCTTGAAGGTCATCCAAGGTGGTCCAGTATGGCTTGAAGGTCATCTAAAGTGGTCCAAAGGTCATCCAAGGTGGTCCAGCATGGCTTGAAGGTCATCAAAGGTGGTCCAGTATGGCTTGAAGGTCATCTAAACTGGTCTAAAGGTCATCCAAAGTGGTCCAGCATGGCTTGAAGGTCGTCTAAAGTGGTCCAAAGGTCATCCAAGGTGGTCCAAAGGTCATCCAAGGTGGTCCAGCGTGGCTTGAAGGTCATCTAAAGTGGTCCAAAGGCCATCCACGGTGGCCCATCATGCCCTGAAGTTCATCCCAACGTGCTCCAAGCTCAACCTGAGGCTCAGCCAACGCGGTCCATGGTCACCCAAAGCCCATCAGAGGTGCCCAAAGCCCCCTGAGGTGGCCCCATCGCTGTCACCTCCCCTCCTCCCCCCTCCAATGCCCCAAGGACTTGCCCCGTGGCCACCTCAGGCCCCTCCCCCCCCCCTTCCTGCCCCTCCCCCGGCATGAAGCACTTACGGGGGGAGGGGGGGGGTTTAGGGGGGTCCCTGCCCCTCCCCCCATCCCCCCCCCTCGGTTTTGGGCCGGATTTTGGGGTTCTTTTTCTCCAGAAAAAACATGAAAACAACAGAAAACGGCCCCGAGGTTGAGTTTTGGGGTAAAAAAAGGGGATTTTGGGGGCGGAGGGGAGTTGGGGGCCCCTCCCCCATCACCTCCCAGCACGGGTTGGGGTTGGAACTGGCTGTGCTGGGGTATGCCACTGGGGGGCTGCGGCCCCTCCCCCACCCCTGGCGGCGCTTTGCCCCCCAAAAGTGCCCCAAAAGGGGCTTTTTTACCCCCCCAAAGGGTCCGTTTCACGCCCCGCCTCGCGATTGGTTGAGCTTCGCCCCACCCTTTCCCGTCATTGGCCGATGACTCCCGGCCCCTCCCCCCCCCCCGCCCTTAAAAAGGACCCGAAAAGCCGCTTTTTCATCACAAAACGCCTTTTAATGAGGCGA
>NW_026908544.1:0-96045 GCF_028858725.1 Colius striatus
GAAAGCAGGAAGGCAGACCCCAGCTACAGTAGTAAGTAGGTCCCCATGCAGTCTATCAGCCAGCACGGTGTCACATTTGTAGCTGCTTTCCTGTGGGAGCTATCTTCAATACCACACTTTTTCTGTTCAGCTCCCATTGAAAAAATACATGTGTCTGTTAAGTTATGCCACTGAGTATGGGAGCTACAAGAAAGCAGGAAGGCAGACCCCAGCTACAGTAGTAAGTAGGTCCCCATGCAGTCTATCAGCCAGCACGGTGTCACATTTGCAGCTGCTTTCCTGTGGGAGCTATCTTCAATACCACACTTTTTCTGTTCAGCTCCCATTGAAAAAATACATGTGTCTGTTAAGTTATGCCACTGAGTATGGGAGCTACAAGAAAGCAGGAAGGCAGACCCCAGCTACAGTAGTAAGTAGGTCCCCATGCAGTCTATCAGCCAGCACGGTGTCACATTTGCAGCTCCTTTCCTGTGGGAGCTATCTTCAATACCACACTTTTTATCCTCAGCTCCCATTGAAAAAATACATGTGTCTGTTAAGTTATGCCACTGAGTATGGGAGCTACAAGAAAGCAGGAAGGCAGACCCCAGCTACAGTAGTAAGTAGGTCCCCATGCAGTCTATCAGCCAGCACGGTGTCACATTTGTAGCTGCTTTCCTGTGGGAGCTATCTTCAATACCACACTTTTTCTCCTCAGCTCCCATTGAAAAAATACATGTGTCTGTTAAGTTATGCCACTGAGTATGGGAGCTACAAGAAAGCAGGAAGGCAGACCCCAGCTACAGTAGTAAGTAGGTCCCCATGCAGTCTATCAGCCAGCACGGTGTCACATTTGCAGCTGCTTTCCTGTGGGAGCTATCTTCAATACCACACTTTTTATCCTCAGCTCCCATTGAAAAAATACATGTGTCTGTTAAGTTATGCCACTGAGTATGGGAGCTACAAGAAAGCAGGAAGGCAGACCCCAGCTACAGTAGTAAGTAGGTCCCCATGCAGTCTATCAGCCAGCACGGTGTCACATTTGTAGCTGCTTTCCTGTGGGAGCTATCTTCAATACCACACTTTTTCTGTTCAGCTCCCATTGAAAAAATACATGTGTCTGTTAAGTTATGCCACTGAGTATGGGAGCTACAAGAAAGCAGGAAGGCAGACCCCAGCTACAGTAGTAAGTAGGTCCCCATGCAGTCTATCAGCCAGCACGGTGTCACATTTGCAGCTGCTTTCCTGTGGGAGCTATCTTCAATACCACACTTTTTCTGTTCAGCTCCCATTGAAAAAATACATGTGTCTGTTAAGTTATGCCACTGAGTATGGGAGCTACAAGAAAGCAGGAAGGCAGACCCCAGCTACAGTAGTAAGTAGGTCCCCATGCAGTCTATCAGCCAGCACGGTGTCACATTTGCAGCTCCTTTCCTGTGGGAGCTATCTTCAATACCACACTTTTTATCCTCAGCTCCCATTGAAAAAATACATGTGTCTGTTAAGTTATGCCACTGAGTATGGGAGCTACAAGAAAGCAGGAAGGCAGACCCCAGCTACAGTAGTAAGTAGGTCCCCATGCAGTCTATCAGCCAGCACGGTGTCACATTTGTAGCTGCTTTCCTGTGGGAGCTATCTTCAATACCACACTTTTTCTGTTCAGCTCCCATTGAAAAAATACATGTGTCTGTTAAGTTATGCCACTGAGTATGGGAGCTACAAGAAAGCAGGAAGGCAGACCCCAGCTACAGTAGTAAGTAGGTCCCCATGCAGTCTATCAGCCAGCACGGTGTCACATTTGCAGCTGCTTTCCTGTGGGAGCTATCTTCAGTACCACACTTTTTATCCTCAGCTCCCATTGAAAAAATACATGTGTCTGTTAAGTTATGCCACTGAGTATGGGAGCTACAAGAAAGCAGGAAGGCAGACCCCAGCTACAGTAGTAAGTAGGTCCCCATGCAGTCTATCAGCCAGCACGGTGTCACATTTGCAGCTGCTTTCCTGTGGGAGCTATCTTCAATACCACACTTTTTCTGTTCAGCTCCCATTGAAAAAATACATGTGTCTGTTAAGTTATGCCACTGAGTATGGGAGCTACAAGAAAGCAGGAAGGCAGACCCTGCCGCGAAGTTTTCGGCTCTTGGCCTGAAAAACCCAGACTTGAAGCCTGAAACCCAGGCACGAAGCCTGAAACCCAGGCACGAAGGCCTGAAACCCAGGCACGAAGCCTGAAACATAGGCACGAAGCCTGAAACATAGGCACAAAGGCCTGAAACCCAGGCACGAAGCCTGAAATCCAGGCACGAAGTCTGAAACCCAGGCACGAAGGCCTGAAACCCAGGCACGAAGCCTGAAACCCGGGCACGAAGGCCGGAAACCCAGGCACGAAGCCTGAAAACCCAGGCACGAAGCCTGAAATCCAGGCACGAAGGCCTGAAACCCAGGCACGAAGGCCTGAAACCCAGGCACAAAAGCCTGAACAACCCAGGCACAAAGGCCTGAAAAACCCAGGCACGAAGCCTACTTCATGCGGCGATCAACCCAGGGTCCGATTCTCAGCTGGGTGGGAAGAAATCAGTCCTACTCAATGTGAGTGATAGCAGAAATCTTCTTCTTCATTGAGAGCAGGCTCTAACTTATATACACAGCAGCTTCAAAGCTAGCTCAGCAACAGCAGCTAATAGATTACATTCTTACGCTCATCCTACTTGCGGTTTCTGCGATAAGCAAGCTCCCTCACATTTTCCCATCTTGTTTTTCCCCCGTAGTTGTTTTCCACCTTGGGCTGTTACCTCGTTAGCTGAAAACAGCCCGACCTTGAAGGAAGAGAAAGCGGCCTGCTGTCTACATGACAGAAACTGCTTTAACCATGGCTCTGGCTCTGGTCTTGATTGTGCATTAAATTCATATAACTGGAACTCAGATTGCCTTGCCCCATCGGGCCTAACATTATACCCTGGGATCCATGTCCATTCTCCCTTAACCACTCCTCGACAAGACCCCAGCTACAGTAGTAAGTAGGTCCCCATGCAGTCTATCAGCCAGCACGGTGTCACATTTGCAGCTGCTTTCCTGTGGGAGCTATCTTCAATACCACACTTTTTCTGTTCAGCTCCCATTGAAAAAATACATGTGTCTATTAAGGTATACCAGTGAGAATGGCACCTACAACAAAGCAGGAAGGCAGACCCCAGCTACAGTAGTAAGTAGGTCCCCATGCAGTCTATCAGCCAGCACGGTGTCACATTTGCAGCTGCTTTCCTGTGGGAGCGGTCTTCAATACCACACTTTTTCTGTTCAGCTCCCATTGAAAACAATACATTTTGTCTGTTAAGTTATACCGCTGAGTATGGGAGCTACCAGAAAGCAGGAACGCAGACCCCAGCTACAGTAGTAAGTAGGTCTCCATGCAGTCTATCAGCCAGCACGGTGTGACATTTGCAGCTCCTTTCCTGTGGGAGCTATCTTCAATACCACACTTTTTCTGTTCAGCTCCCATTGAAAAAATACATGTGTCTGTTAAGTTATGCCACTGAGTATGGGAGCTACAAGAAAGCAGGAAGGCAGACCCCAGCTACAGTAGTAAGTAGGTCCCCATGCAGTCTATCAGACAGCACGCTGTCACATTTGCAGCTGCTTTCCTGTGGGAGCTATCTTCAATACCACACTTTTTCTCCTCAGCTCCCATTGAAAAAATACATGTGTCTGTTAAGGTATACCACTGAGTATGGGAGCTACAAGAAAGCAGGAAGGCAGACCCCAGCTACAGTAGTAACTAGGTCCCCATGCATTCTAGCAGCCAGCACGGTGTCACATTTGCAGCTGCTTTCCTGTGGGCGCTATCTTCAATACCACACTTTTTCTGTTCAGCTCCCATTGAAAAAATACATGTGTCTGTTAAGTTATGCCACTGAGTATGGGAGCTACAAGAAAGCAGGAAGGCAGACCCTGCCGCCAAGTTTTCGGCTCTTGGCCTGAAAAACCCAGACTTGAAGCCTACTTCATGCGGCGATCAACCCAGGGTCCGATTCTCAGCTGGGTGGGAAGAAATCAGTCCTACTCAATGTGAGTGATAGCAGAAATCTTCTTCTTCATTGAGAGCAGGCTCTAACTTATATACACAGCAGCTTCAAAGCTAGCTCAGCAACAGCAGCTAATAGATTACATTCTTACGCTCATTCTACTTGCGGTTTCTGCGATAAGCAAGCTCCCTCACATTTTCCCATCTTGTTTTTCCCCCGTAGTTGTTTTCCACCTTGGGCTGTTACCTCGTTAGCTGAAAACAGCCCGACCTTGAAGGAAGAGAAAGCGGCCTGCTGTCTACATGACAGAAACTGCTTTAACCATGGCTCTGGCTCTGGTCTTGATTGTGCATTAAATTAATATAACTGGAACTCAGATTGCCTTGCCCCATCGGGCCTAACATTATACCCTGGGATCCATGTCCATTCTCCCTTAACCACTCCTCGACAAGACCCCAGCTACAGTAGTAAGTAGGTCCCCATGCAGTCTATCAGCCAGCACGGTGTCACATTTGCAGCTGCTTTCCTGTGGGAGCTATCTTCAATACCACACTTTTTCTGTTCAGCTCCCATTGAAAAAAATACATTTTGCCTATTCAGTTATACCGCTGAGTATGGGAGTTACAAGAAAGCAGGAAGGCAGACCCCAGCTACAGTAGTAAGTAGGTCCGCATGCAGTCTATCATTCACAACAGTGTCACATTTGCAGCTGCTTTCCTGTGGGAGCTATCTTCAATACCACATTTTTTCCGCTCAGCTCCCATTGAAAAAATACATGTGTCTGTTAAGTTATGCCACTGAGTATGGGAGCTACAAGAAAGCAGGAAGGCAGACCCCAGCTACAGTAGTAAGTAGGTCCCCATGCAGTCTATCAGCCAGCACGGTGTCACATTTGCAGCTGCTTTCCTGTGGGAGCTATCTTCAATACCACACTTTTTCTGTTCAGCTCCCATTGAAAAAATACATGTGTCTGGTAAGTTATGCCACTGAGTATGGGAGCTACAAGAAAGCAGGAAGGCAGACCCCAGCTACAGTAGTAAGTAGGTCCCCATGCAGTCTATCAGACAGCACGCTGTCACATTTGCAGCTCCTTTCCTGTGGGAGCTATCTTCAATACCACACTTTTTCTCCTCAGCTCCCATTGAAAAAATACATGTGTCTGTTAAGTTATGCCACTGAGTATGGGAGCTACAAGAAAGCAGGAAGGCAGACCCCAGCTACAGTAGTAAGTAGGTCCCCATGCAGTCTATCAGCCAGCACGGTGTCACATTTGTAGCTGCTTTCCTGTGGGAGCTATCTTCAATACCACACTTTTTCTCCTCAGCTCCCATTGAAAAAATACATGTGTCTGTTAAGTTATGCCACTGAGTATGGGAGCTACAAGAAAGCAGGAAGGCAGACCCCAGCTACAGTAGTAAGTAGGTCCCCATGCAGTCTATCAGCCAGCACGGTGTCACATTTGCAGCTCTTTTCCTGTGGGAGCTATCTTCAATACCACACTTTTTATCCTCAGCTCCCATTGAAAAAATACATGTGTCTGTTAAGTTATGCCACTGAGTATGGGAGCTACAAGAAAGCAGGAAGGCAGACCCCAGCTACAGTAGTAAGTAGGTCCGCATGCAGTCTATCATTCACAACAGTGTCACATTTGCAGCTGCTTTCCTGTGGGAGCTATCTTCAATACCACATTTTTTCCGCTCAGCTCCCATTGAAAAAATACATGTGTCTGTTAAGTTATGCCACTGAGTATGGGAGCTACAAGAAAGCAGGAAGGCAGACCCCAGCTACCGTAGTAAGTAGGTCCCCATGCAGTCTATCAGCCAGCACGGTGTCACATTTGCAGCTGCTTTCCTGTGGGAGCTATCTTCAATACCACACTTTTTCTGTTCAGCTCCCATTGAAAAAATACATGTGTCTGGTAAGTTATGCCACTGAGTATGGGAGCTACAAGAAAGCAGGAAGGCAGACCCCAGCTACAGTAGTAAGTAGGTCCCCATGCAGTCTATCAGACAGCACGCTGTCACATTTGCAGCTCCTTTCCTGTGGGAGCTATCTTCAATACCACACTTTTTCTCCTCAGCTCCCATTGAAAAAATACATGTGTCTGTTAAGTTATGCCACTGAGTATGGGAGCTACAAGAAAGCAGGAAGGCAGACCCCAGCTACAGTAGTAAGTAGGTCCCCATGCAGTCTATCAGCCAGCACGGTGTCACATTTGTAGCTGCTTTCCTGTGGGAGCTATCTTCAATACCACACTTTTTCTCCTCAGCTCCCATTGAAAAAATACATGTGTCTGTTAAGTTATGCCACTGAGTATGGGAGCTACAAGAAAGCAGGAAGGCAGACCCCAGCTACAGTAGTAAGTAGGTCCCCATGCAGTCTATCAGCCAGCACGGTGTCACATTTGCAGCTCTTTTCCTGTGGGAGCTATCTTCAATACCACACTTTTTATCCTCAGCTCCCATTGAAAAAATACATGTGTCTGTTAAGTTATGCCACTGAGTATGGGAGCTACAAGAAAGCAGGAAGGCAGACCCCAGCTACAGTAGTAAGTAGGTCCCCATGCAGTCTATCAGCCAGCACGGTGTCACATTTGCAGCTGCTTTCCTGTGGGAGCTATCTTCAATACCACACTTTTTATCCTCAGCTCCCATTGAAAAAATACATGTGTCTGTTAAGTTATGCCACTGAGTATGGGAGCTACAAGAAAGCAGGAAGGCAGACCCCAGCTACAGTAGTAAGTAGGTCCCCATGCAGTCTATCAGCCAGCACGGTGTCACATTTGCAGCTCCTTTCCTGTGGGAGCTATCTTCAATACCACACTTTTTATCCTCAGCTCCCATTGAAAAAATATATGTGTCTGTTAAGTTATGCCACTGAGTATGGGAGCTACAAGAAAGCAGGAAGGCAGACCCCAGCTACAGTAGTAAGTAGGTCCCCATGCAGTCTATCAGCCAGCACGGTGTCACATTTGCAGCTGCTTTCCTGTGGGAGCTATCTTCAATACCACACTTTTTCTCCTCAGCTCCCATTGAAAAAATACATGTGTCTGTTAAGTTATGCCACTGAGTATGGGAGCTACAAGAAAGCAGGAAGGCAGACCCCAGCTACAGTAGTAAGTAGGTCCCCATGCAGTCTATCAGCCAGCACGGTGTCACATTTGCAGCTCCTTTCCTGTGGGAGCTATCTTCAATACCACACTTTTTATCCTCAGCTCCCATTGAAAAAATACATGTGTCTGTTAAGTTATGCCACTGAGTATGGGAGCTACAAGAAAGCAGGAAGGCAGACCCCAGCTACAGTAGTAAGTAGGTCCCCATGCAGTCTATCAGCCAGCACGGTGTCACATTTGCAGCTCCTTTCCTGTGGGAGCTATCTTCAATACCACACTTTTTATCCTCAGCTCCCATTGAAAAAATATATGTGTCTGTTAAGTTATGCCACTGAGTATGGGAGCTACAAGAAAGCAGGAAGGCAGACCCCAGCTACAGTAGTAAGTAGGTCCCCATGCAGTCTATCAGCCAGCACGGTGTCACATTTGCAGCTGCTTTCCTGTGGGAGCTATCTTCAATACCACACTTTTTATCCTCAGCTCCCATTGAAAAAATACATGTGTCTGTTAAGTTATGCCACTGAGTATGGGAGCTACAAGAAAGCAGGAAGGCAGACCCCAGCTACAGTAGTAAGTAGGTCCCCATGCAGTCTATCAGCCAGCACGGTGTCACATTTGCAGCTGCTTTCCTGTGGGAGCTATCTTCAATACCACACTTTTTCTGTTCAGCTCCCATTGAAAAAATACATGTGTCTGTTAAGTTATGCCACTGAGTATGGGAGCTACAAGAAAGCAGGAAGGCAGACCCCAGCTACAGTAGTAAGTAGGTCCGCATGCAGTCTATCATTCACAACAGTGTCACATTTGCAGCTGCTTTCCTGTGGGAGCTATCTTCAATACCACACTTTTTCTGTTCAGCTCCCATTGAAAAAATACATGTGTCTGTTAAGGTATACCACTGAATATGGGAGCTACAAGAAAGCAGGAAGGCAGACCCCAGCTACAGTAGTAAGTAGGTCCCCATGCAGTCTATCAGCCAGCACGGTGTCACATTTGCAGCTGCTTTCCTGTGGGAGCTATCTTCAATACCACACTTTTTCTGTTCAGCTCCCATTGAAAAAATACATGTGTCTGTTAAGTTATGCCACTGAGTATGGGAGCTACAAGAAAGCAGGAAGGCAGACCCCAGCTACAGTAGTAAGTAGGTCCCCATGCAGTCTATCAGCCAGCACGATGTCACATTTGCAGCTGCTTTCCTGTGGGAGCTATCTTCAATACCACACTTTTTATCCTCAGCTCCCATTGAAAAAATACATGTGTCTGTTAAGTTATGCCACTGAGTATGGGAGCTACAAGAAAGCAGGAAGGCAGACCCCAGCTACAGTAGTAAGTAGGTCCCCATGCAGTCTATCAGCCAGCACGGTGTCACATTTGCAGCTGCTTTCCTGTGGGAGCTATCTTCAATACCACACTTTTTCTGTTCAGCTCCCATTGAAAAAATACATGTGTCTGTTAAGTTATGCCACTGAGTATGGGAGCTACAAGAAAGCAGGAAGGCAGACCCTGCCGCGAAGTTTTCGGCTCTTGGCCTGAAAAACCCAGACTTGAAGCCTGAAACCCAGGCACGAAGCCTGAAACCCAGGCACGAAGGCCTGAAACCCAGGCACGAAGGCCTGAAACCCAGGCACGAAGCCTGAAACATAGGCACGAAGCCTGAAACATAGGCACGAAGCCTGAAACATAGGCACAAAGGCCTGAAACCCAGGCACGAAGCCTGAAATCCAGGCACGAAGTCTGAAACCCAGGCACGAAGGCCTGAAACCCAGGCACGAAGCCTGAAACCCGGGCACGAAGGCCGGAAACCGAGGCACGAAGCCTGAAAACCCAGGCACGAAGCCTGAAAACCCAGGCACGAAGCCTGAAATCCAGGCACGAAGGCCTGAAACCCAGGCACGAAGGCCTGAAACCCAGGCACAAAAGCCTGAACAACCCAGGCACAAAGGCCTGAAAAACCCAGGCACGAAGCCTACTTCATGCGGCGATCAACCCAGGGTCCGATTCTCAGCTGGGTGGGAAGAAATCAGTCCTACTCAATGTGAGTGATAGCAGAAATCTTCTTCTTCATTGAGAGCAGGCTCTAACTTATATACACAGCAGCTTCAAAGCTAGCTCAGCAACAGCAGCTAATAGATTACATTCTTACGCTCATCCTACTTGCGGTTTCTGCGATAAGCAAGCTCCCTCACATTTTCCCATCTTGTTTTTCCCCCGTAGTTGTTTTCCACCTTGGGCTGTTACCTCGTTAGCTGAAAACAGCCCGACCTTGAAGGAAGAGAAAGCGGCCTGCTGTCTACATGACAGAAACTGCTTTAACCATGGCTCTGGCTCTGGTCTTCATTGTGCATTAAATTCATATAACTGGAACTCAGATTGCCTTGCCCCATCGGGCCTAACATTATACCCTGGGATCCATGTCCATTCTCCCTTAACCACTCCTCGACAAGACCCCAGCTACAGTAGTAAGTAGGTCCCCATGCAGTCTATCAGCCAGCACGGTGTCACATTTGCAGCTGCTTTCCTGTGGGAGCTATCTTCAATACCACACTTTTTCTGTTCAGCTCCCATTGAAAAAAATACATTTTGCCTATTCAGTTGTACCGCTGAGTATGGGAGTTACAAGAAAGCAGGAAGGCAGACCCCAGCTACAGTAGTAAGTAGGTCTCCATGCAGTCTAGCAGCCAGCACGGTGTCACATTTGCAGCTGCTTTCCTGTGGGAGCTATCTTCAATACCACACTTTTTATCCTCAGCTCCCATTGAAAAAATACATGTGTCTGTTAAGTTATGCCACTGAGTATGGGAGCTACAAGAAAGCAGGAAGGCAGACCCCAGCTACAGTAGTAAGTAGGTCCCCATGCAGTCTATCAGACAGCACGCTGTCACATTTGCAGCTGCTTTCCTGTGGGAGCTATCTTCAATACCACACTTTTTATCCTCAGCTCCCATTGAAAAAATACATGTGTCTGGTAAGTTATGCCACTGAGTATGGGAGCTACAAGAAAGCAGGAAGGCAGACCCCAGCTACAGTAGTAAGTAGGTCCCCATGCAGTCTATCAGCCAGCACGGTGTCATATTTGCAGCTGCTTTCCTGTGGGAGCTATCTTCAATACCACACTTTTTATCCTCAGCTCCCATTGAAAAAATATATGTGTCTGTTAAGTTATGCCACTGAGTATGGGAGCTACAAGAAAGCAGGAAGGCAGACCCCAGCTACAGTAGTAAGTAGGTCCCCATGCAGTCTATCAGCCAGCACGGTGTCACATTTGCAGCTGCTTTCCTGTGGGAGCTATCTTCAATACCACACTTTTTCTGTTCAGCTCCCATTGAAAAAATACATGTGTCTGTTAAGTTATGCCACTGAGTATGGGAGCTACAAGAAAGCAGGAAGGCAGACCCTGCCGCGAAGTTTTCGGCTCTTGGCCTGAAAAACCCAGACTTGAATCCTGAAACCCAGGCACGAAGGCCTGAAACCCAGGCACGAAGCCTGAAAAATAGGCACAAAGGCCTGAAACCCAGGCACGAAGCCTGGAACCCAGGCACGAAGTCTGAAACCCAGGCACGAAGGCCTGAAACCCAGGCACGAAGCCTGAAACCCAGGCACGAAGTCTGAAACCCAGGCACGAAGGCTGGAAACCCAGGCACGAAGCCTGAAAACCCAGGCACGAAGCCTGAAACCCAGGCACGAAGCCTGAAAACCCAGGCACGAAGGCCGGAAACCCAGGCACGAAGCCTGAAAACCCAGGCACGAAGCCTGAAACCCAGGCACGAAGGGCTGAAACCCAGGCACGAAGGCCTGAAACCCAGGCACAAAAGTCTGAAAAACCCAGGCACAAAGGCCTGAAAAACCCAGGCACGAAGGCCTTAAACCCAGGCACAAAAGCTGAAAAACCCAGTCACGAAGCCTACTTCATGCGGCGATCAACCCAGGGTCCGATTCTCAGCTGGGTGGGAAGAAATCAGTCCTACTCAATGTGAGTGATAGCAGAAATCTTCTTCTTCATTGAGAGCAGGCTCTAACTTGTATACACAGCAGCTTCAAAGCTAGCTCAGCAACAGCAGCTAATAGATTACATTCTTATGCTCATTCTACTTGCGGTTTCTGCGATAAGCAAGGTCCCTCACATTTTCCCATCTTGTTTTTCCCCCGTAGTTGTTTTCCACCTTGGGCTATTACCTCGTTAGCTGAAAACAGCCCGACCATGAAGGAAGAGAAAGCGGCCTGCTGTCTACATGACAGAAACTGCTTTAACCATGGCTCTGACTCTGGTCTTGATTGTGCATTAAATTCATATAACTGGAACTCAGATTGCCTTGGCCCATCGGGCCTAACATTACACCCTGGGATCCATGCCCATTCTCCCTTAACCACTCCTCGACAAGACCCCAGCTACAGTAGTAAGTAGGTCCCCATGCAGTCTATCAGCCAGCACGGTGTCACATTTGCAGCTGCTTTCCTGTGGGAGCTATCTTCAATACCACACTTTTTCTGTTCAGCTCCCATTGAAAAAATACATGTGTCTGTTAAATTATACCGCTGAGTATGGGAGCTACCAGAAAGCAGGAACGCAGACCCCAGCTACAGTAGTAAGTAGGTCCCCATGCAGTCTATCAGCCAGCACGGTGTCACATTTGCAGCTGCTTTCCTGTGGGAGCTATCTTTCATACCACACTTTTTCTCATTAGCTCCCATTGAAAAAATACATGTGTCTGTTAAGTTATGCCACTGCGTATGGGAGCTACAAGAAAGTAGGAAGGCAGACCCCAGCTACAGTAGTAAGTAGGTCCCCATGCAGTCTATCAGCCAGCACGGTGTCACATTTGCAGCTGCTTTCCTGTGGGAGCTATCTTCAATACCACACTTTTTCTGTTCAGCTCCCATTGAAAAAATACATGTGTCTGTTAAGTTATGCCACTGAGTATGGGAGCTACAAGAAAGCAGGAAGGCAGACCCCAGCTACAGTAGTAAGTAGGTCCCCATGCAGTCTATCAGCCAGCACGGTGTCACATTTGCAGCTGCTTTCCTGTGGGAGCTATCTTCAATACCACACTTTTTCTCCTCAGCTCCCATTGAAAAAATACATGTGTCTGGTAAGTTATGCCACTGAGTATGGGAGCTACAAGAAAGCAGGAAGGCAGACCCCAGCTACAGTAGTAAGTAGGTCCCCATGCAGTCTATCAGCCAGCACGGTGTCACATTTGCAGCTCCTTTCCTGTGGGAGCTATCTTCAATACCACACTTTTTATCCTCAGTTCCCATTGAAAAAATACATGTGTCTGTTAAGTTATGCCACTGAGTATGGGAGCTACAAGAAAGCAGGAAGGCAGACCCCAGCTACAGTAGTAAGTAGGTCCCCATGCAGTCTATCAGCCAGCACGGTGTCACATTTGTAGCTGCTTTCCTGTGGGAGCTATCTTCAATACCACACTTTTTCTCCTCAGCTCCCATTGAAAAAATACATGTGTCTGTTAAGTTATGCCACTGAGTATGGGAGCTACAAGAAAGCAGGAAGGCAGACCCCAGCTACAGTAGTAAGTAGGTCCCCATGCAGTCTATCAGCCAGCACGGTGTCACATTTGCAGCTGCTTTCCTGTGGGAGCTATCTTCAATACCACACTTTTTCTCCTCAGCTCCCATTGAAAAAATACATGTGTCTGTTAAGTTATGCCACTGAGTATGGGAGCTACAAGAAAGCAGGAAGGCAGACCCCAGCTACAGTAGTAAGTAGGTCCCCATGCAGTCTATCAGCCAGCACGGTGTCACATTTGCAGCTGCTTTCCTGTGGGAGCTATCTTCAATACCACACTTTTTCTGTTCAGCTCCCATTGAAAAAATACATGTGTCTGTTAAGTTATGCCACTGAGTATGGGAGCTACAAGAAAGCAGGAACGCAGACCCTGCCGCGAAGTTTTTGGCTCTTGGCCTGAAAAACCCAGACTTGAAGCCTGAAACCCAGGCACGAAGCCTGAAACCCAGGCACGAAGGCCTGAAACCCAGGCACGAAGCCTGAAACATAGGCACGAAACCTGAAACATAGGCACGAACCCTGAAACATAGGCACAAAGGCCTGAAACCCAGGCACGAAGCCTGAAACCCAGGCACGAAGTCTGAAACCCAGGCACGAAGGCCTGAAACCCAGGCACGAAGCCTGAAACCCGGGCACGAAGGCCGGAAACCCAGGCACGAAGCCTGAAAACCCAGGCACGAAGCCTGAAATCCAGGCACGAAGGCCTGAAACCCAGGCACGAAGGCCTGAAACCCAGGCACAAAAGCCTGAACAACCCAGGCACAAAGGCCTGAAAAACCCAGGCACGAAGCCTACTTCATGCGGCGATCAACCCAGGGTCCGATTCTCAGCTGGGTGGGAAGAAATCAGTCCTACTCAATGTGAGTGATAGCAGAAATCTTCTTCTTCATTGAGAGCAGGCTCTAACTTATATACACAGCAGCTTCAAAGCTAGCTCAGCAACAGCAGCTAATAGATTACATTCTTACGCTCATCCTACTTGCGGTTTCTGCGATAAGCAAGCTCCCTCACATTTTCCCATCTTGTTTTTCCCCCGTAGTTGTTTTCCACCTTGGGCTGTTACCTCGTTAGCTGAAAACAGCCCGACCTTGAAGGAAGAGAAAGCGGCCTGCTGTCTACATGACAGAAACTGCTTTAACCATGGCTCTGGCTCTGGTCTTGATTGTGCATTAAATTCATATAACTGGAACTCAGATTGCCTTGCCCCATCGGGCCTAACATTATACCCTGGGATCCATGTCCATTCTCCCTTAACCACTCCTCGACAAGACCCCAGCTACAGTAGTAAGTAGGTCCCCATGCAGTCTATCAGCCAGCACGGTGTCACATTTGCAGCTGCTTTCCTGTGGGAGCTATCTTCAATACCACACTTTTTCTGTTCAGCTCCCATTGAAAAAAATACATTTTGCCTATTCAGTTATACCGCTGAGTATGGGAGTTACAAGAAAGCAGGAAGGCAGACCCCAGCTACAGTAGTAAGTAGGTCCGCATGCAGTCTATCATTCACAACAGTGTCACATTTGCAGCTGCTTTCCTGTGGGAGCTATCTTCAATACCACATTTTTTCCCCTCAGCTCCCATTGAAAAAATACATGTGTCTGTTAAGTTATGCCACTGAGTATGGGAGCTACAAGAAAGCAGGAAGGCAGACCCCAGCTACCGTAGTAAATAGGTCCCCATGCAGTCTATCAGCCAGCACGGTGTCACATTTGCAGCTGCTTTCCTGTGGGAGCTATCTTCAATACCACACTTTTTCTGTTCAGCTCCCATTGAAAAAATACATGTGTCTGTTAAGTTATGCCACTGAGTATGGGAGCTACAAGAAAGCAGGAAGGCAGACCCCAGCTACAGTAGTAAGTAGGTCCCCATGCAGTCTATCAGCCAGCACGGTGTCACATTTGCAGCTGCTTTCCTGTGGGAGCTATCTTCAATACCACACTTTTTCTGTTCAGCTCCCATTGAAAAAATACATGTGTCTGTTAAGTTATGCCACTGAGTATGGGAGCTACAAGAAAGCAGGAAGGCAGACCCCAGCTACAGTAGTAAGTAGGTCCCCATGCAGTCTATCAGCCAGCACGGGGTCACATTTGTAGCTGCTTTCCTGTGGGAGCTATCTTCAATACCACACTTTTTATCCTCAGCTCCCATTGAAAAAATACATGTGTCTGTTAAGTTATGCCACTGAGTATGGGAGCTACAAGAAAGCAGGAAGGCAGACCCCAGCTACAGTAGTAAGTAGGTCCCCATGCAGTCTATCAGCCAGCACGGTGTCACATTTGCAGCTGCTTTCCTGTGGGAGCTATCTTCAATACCACACTTTTTCTGTTCAGCTCCCATTGAAAAAATACATGTGTCTGTTAAGTTATGCCACTGAGTATGGGAGCTACAAGAAAGCAGGAAGGCAGACCCCAGCTACAGTAGTAAGTAGGTCCCCATGCAGTCTATCAGACAGCACGCTGTCACATTTGCAGCTGCTTTCCTGTGGGAGCTATCTTCAATACCACACTTTTTCTCCTCAGCTCCCATTGAAAAAATACATGTGTCTGTTAAGTTATGCCACTGAGTATGGGAGCTACAAGAAAGCAGGAAGGCAGACCCCAGCTACAGTAGTAAGTAGGTCCCCATGCAGTCTATCAGCCAGCACGGTGTCACATTTGCAGCTCCTTTCCTGTGGGAGCTATCTTCAATACCACACTTTTTATCCTCAGCTCCCATTGAAAAAATACATGTGTCTGTTAAGTTATGCCACTGAGTATGGGAGCTACAAGAAAGCAGGAAGGCAGACCCCAGCTACAGTAGTAAGTAGGTCCCCATGCAGTCTATCAGCCAGCACGGTGTCACATTTGTAGCTGCTTTCCTGTGGGAGCTATCTTCAATACCACACTTTTTCTGTTCAGCTCCCATTGAAAAAATACATGTGTCTGTTAAGTTATGCCACTGAGTATGGGAGCTACAAGAAAGCAGGAAGGCAGACCCCAGCTACAGTAGTAAGTAGGTCCCCATGCAGTCTATCAGCCAGCACGGTGTCACATTTGCAGCTGCTTTCCTGTGGGAGCTATCTTCAATACCACACTTTTTCTCCTCAGCTCCCATTGAAAAAATACATGTGTCTGTTAAGTTATGCCACTGAGTATGGGAGCTACAAGAAAGCAGGAAGGCAGACCCCAGCTACAGTAGTAAGTAGGTCCCCATGCAGTCTATCAGCCAGCACGGTGTCACATTTGCAGCTGCTTTCCTGTGGGAGCTATCTTCAATACCACACTTTTTCTGTTCAGCTCCCATTGAAAAAATACATGTGTCTGTTAAGTTATGCCACTGAGTATGGGAGCTACAAGAAAGCAGGAACGCAGACCCTGCCGCGAAGTTTTTGGCTCTTGGCCTGAAAAACCCAGACTTGAAGCCTGAAACCCAGGCACGAAGCCTGAAACCCAGGCACGAAGGCCTGAAACCCAGGCACGAAGCCTGAAACATAGGCACGAAACCTGAAACATAGGCACGAACCCTGAAACATAGGCACAAAGGCCTGAAACCCAGGCACGAAGCCTGAAACCCAGGCACGAAGTCTGAAACCCAGGCACGAAGGCCTGAAACCCAGGCACGAAGCCTGAAACCCGGGCACGAAGGCCGGAAACCCAGGCACGAAGCCTGAAAACCCAGGCACGAAGCCTGAAATCCAGGCACGAAGGCCTGAAACCCAGGCACGAAGGCCTGAAACCCAGGCACAAAAGCCTGAACAACCCAGGCACAAAGGCCTGAAAAACCCAGGCACGAAGCCTACTTCATGCGGCGATCAACCCAGGGTCCGATTCTCAGCTGGGTGGGAAGAAATCAGTCCTACTCAATGTGAGTGATAGCAGAAATCTTCTTCTTCATTGAGAGCAGGCTCTAACTTATATACACAGCAGCTTCAAAGCTAGCTCAGCAACAGCAGCTAATAGATTACATTCTTACGCTCATCCTACTTGCGGTTTCTGCGATAAGCAAGCTCCCTCACATTTTCCCATCTTGTTTTTCCCCCGTAGTTGTTTTCCACCTTGGGCTGTTACCTCGTTAGCTGAAAACAGCCCGACCTTGAAGGAAGAGAAAGCGGCCTGCTGTCTACATGACAGAAACTGCTTTAACCATGGCTCTGGCTCTGGTCTTGATTGTGCATTAAATTCATATAACTGGAACTCAGATTGCCTTGCCCCATCGGGCCTAACATTATACCCTGGGATCCATGTCCATTCTCCCTTAACCACTCCTCGACAAGACCCCAGCTACAGTAGTAAGTAGGTCCCCATGCAGTCTATCAGCCAGCACGGTGTCACATTTGCAGCTGCTTTCCTGTGGGAGCTATCTTCAATACCACACTTTTTCTGTTCAGCTCCCATTGAAAAAAATACATTTTGCCTATTCAGTTATACCGCTGAGTATGGGAGTTACAAGAAAGCAGGAAGGCAGACCCCAGCTACAGTAGTAAGTAGGTCCGCATGCAGTCTATCATTCACAACAGTGTCACATTTGCAGCTGCTTTCCTGTGGGAGCTATCTTCAATACCACATTTTTTCCCCTCAGCTCCCATTGAAAAAATACATGTGTCTGTTAAGTTATGCCACTGAGTATGGGAGCTACAAGAAAGCAGGAAGGCAGACCCCAGCTACCGTAGTAAATAGGTCCCCATGCAGTCTATCAGCCAGCACGGTGTCACATTTGCAGCTCCTTTCCTGTGGGAGCTATCTTCAATACCACACTTTTTATCCTCAGCTCCCATTGAAAAAATACATGTGTCTGTTAAGTTATGCCACTGAGTATGGGAGCTACAAGAAAGCAGGAAGGCAGACCCCAGCTACAGTAGTAAGTAGGTCCCCATGCAGTCTATCAGCCAGCACGGTGTCACATTTGCAGCTGCTTTCCTGTGGGAGCTATCTTCAATACCACACTTTTTCTGTTCAGCTCCCATTGAAAAAATACATGTGTCTGTTAAGTTATGCCACTGAGTATGGGAGCTACAAGAAAGCAGGAAGGCAGACCCCAGCTACAGTAGTAAGTAGGTCCCCATGCAGTCTATCAGACAGCACGGTGTCACATTTGCAGCTGCTTTCCTATGGGAGCTATCTTCAATACCACACTTTTTCTCCTCAGCTCCCATTGAAAAAATACATGTGTCTGTTAAGTTATGCCACTGAGTATGGGAGCTACAAGAAAGCAGGAAGGCAGACCCCAGCTACAGTAGTAAGTAGGTCCCCATGCAGTCTATCAGCCAGCACGGTGTCACATTTGCAGCTCCTTTCCTGTGGGAGCTATCTTCAATACCACACTTTTTATCCTCAGCTCCCATTGAAAAAATACATGTGTCTGTTAAGTTATGCCACTGAGTATGGGAGCTACAAGAAAGCAGGAAGGCAGACCCCAGCTACAGTAGTAAGTAGGTCCCCATGCAGTCTATCAGCCAGCACGGTGTCACATTTGTAGCTGCTTTCCTGTGGGAGCTATCTTCAATACCACACTTTTTCTGTTCAGCTCCCATTGAAAAAATACATGTGTCTGTTAAGTTATGCCACTGAGTATGGGAGCTACAAGAAAGCAGGAAGGCAGACCCCAGCTACAGTAGTAAGTAGGTCCCCATGCAGTCTATCAGCCAGCACGGTGTCACATTTGCAGCTGCTTTCCTGTGGGAGCTATCTTCAATACCACACTTTTTCTCCTCAGCTCCCATTGAAAAAATACATGTGTCTGTTAAGTTATGCCACTGAGTATGGGAGCTACAAGAAAGCAGGAAGGCAGACCCCAGCTACAGTAGTAAGTAGGTCCCCATGCAGTCTATCAGCCAGCACGGTGTCACATTTGCAGCTGCTTTCCTGTGGGAGCTATCTTCAATACCACACTTTTTCTGTTCAGCTCCCATTGAAAAAATACATGTGTCTGTTAAGTTATGCCACTGAGTATGGGAGCTACAAGAAAGCAGGAACGCAGACCCTGCCGCGAAGTTTTTGGCTCTTGGCCTGAAAAACCCAGACTTGAAGCCTGAAACCCAGGCACGAAGCCTGAAACCCAGGCACGAAGGCCTGAAACCCAGGCACGAAGCCTGAAACATAGGCACGAAACCTGAAACATAGGCACGAACCCTGAAACATAGGCACAAAGGCCTGAAACCCAGGCACGAAGCCTGAAACCCAGGCACGAAGTCTGAAACCCAGGCACGAAGGCCTGAAACCCAGGCACGAAGCCTGAAACCCGGGCACGAAGGCCGGAAACCCAGGCACGAAGCCTGAAAACCCAGGCACGAAGCCTGAAATCCAGGCACGAAGGCCTGAAACCCAGGCACAAAAGCCTGAACAACCCAGGCACAAAGGCCTGAAAAACCCAGGCACGAAGCCTACTTCATGCGGCGATCAACCCAGGGTCCGATTCTCAGCTGGGTGGGAAGAAATCAGTCCTACTCAATGTGAGTGATAGCAGAAATCTTCTTCTTCATTGAGAGCAGGCTCTAACTTATATACACAGCAGCTTCAAAGCTAGCTCAGCAACAGCAGCTAATAGATTACATTCTTACGCTCATCCTACTTGCGGTTTCTGCGATAAGCAAGCTCCCTCACATTTTCCCATCTTGTTTTTCCCCCGTAGTTGTTTTCCACCTTGGGCTGTTACCTCGTTAGCTGAAAACAGCCCGACCTTGAAGGAAGAGAAAGCGGCCTGCTGTCTACATGACAGAAACTGCTTTAACCATGGCTCTGGCTCTGGTCTTGATTGTGCATTAAATTCATATAACTGGAACTCAGATTGCCTTGCCCCATCGGGCCTAACATTATACCCTGGGATCCATGTCCATTCTCCCTTAACCACTCCTCGACAAGACCCCAGCTACAGTAGTAAGTAGGTCCCCATGCAGTCTATCAGCCAGCACGGTGTCACATTTGCAGCTGCTTTCCTGTGGGAGCTATCTTTCATACCACACTTTTTCTCATTAGCTCCCATTGAAAAAATACATGTGTCTGTTAAGTTATGCCACTGCGTATGGGAGCTACAAGAAAGTAGGAAGGCAGACCCCAGCTACAGTAGTAAGTAGGTCCCCATGCAGTCTATCAGCCAGCACGGTGTCACATTTGCAGCTGCTTTCCTGTGGGAGCTATCTTCAATACCACACTTTTTCTGTTCAGCTCCCATTGAAAAAATACATGTGTCTGTTAAGTTATGCCACTGAGTATGGGAGCTACAAGAAAGCAGGAAGGCAGACCCCAGCTACAGTAGTAAGTAGGTCCCCATGCAGTCTATCAGCCAGCACGGTGTCACATTTGCAGCTGCTTTCCTGTGGGAGCTATCTTCAATACCACACTTTTTCTCCTCAGCTCCCATTGAAAAAATACATGTGTCTGGTAAGTTATGCCACTGAGTATGGGAGCTACAAGAAAGCAGGAAGGCAGACCCCAGCTACAGTAGTAAGTAGGTCCCCATGCAGTCTATCAGCCAGCACGGTGTCACATTTGCAGCTCCTTTCCTGTGGGAGCTATCTTCAATACCACACTTTTTATCCTCAGTTCCCATTGAAAAAATACATGTGTCTGTTAAGTTATGCCACTGAGTATGGGAGCTACAAGAAAGCAGGAAGGCAGACCCCAGCTACAGTAGTAAGTAGGTCCCCATGCAGTCTATCAGCCAGCACGGTGTCACATTTGTAGCTGCTTTCCTGTGGGAGCTATCTTCAATACCACACTTTTTCTCCTCAGCTCCCATTGAAAAAATACATGTGTCTGTTAAGTTATGCCACTGAGTATGGGAGCTACAAGAAAGCAGGAAGGCAGACCCCAGCTACAGTAGTAAGTAGGTCCCCATGCAGTCTATCAGCCAGCACGGTGTCACATTTGCAGCTGCTTTCCTGTGGGAGCTATCTTCAATACCACACTTTTTCTCCTCAGCTCCCATTGAAAAAATACATGTGTCTGTTAAGTTATGCCACTGAGTATGGGAGCTACAAGAAAGCAGGAAGGCAGACCCCAGCTACAGTAGTAAGTAGGTCCCCATGCAGTCTATCAGCCAGCACGGTGTCACATTTGCAGCTGCTTTCCTGTGGGAGCTATCTTCAATACCACACTTTTTCTGTTCAGCTCCCATTGAAAAAATACATGTGTCTGTTAAGTTATGCCACTGAGTATGGGAGCTACAAGAAAGCAGGAACGCAGACCCTGCCGCGAAGTTTTTGGCTCTTGGCCTGAAAAACCCAGACTTGAAGCCTGAAACCCAGGCACGAAGCCTGAAACCCAGGCACGAAGGCCTGAAACCCAGGCACGAAGCCTGAAACATAGGCACGAAACCTGAAACATAGGCACGAACCCTGAAACATAGGCACAAAGGCCTGAAACCCAGGCACGAAGCCTGAAACCCAGGCACGAAGTCTGAAACCCAGGCACGAAGGCCTGAAACCCAGGCACGAAGCCTGAAACCCGGGCACGAAGGCCGGAAACCCAGGCACGAAGCCTGAAAACCCAGGCACGAAGCCTGAAATCCAGGCACGAAGGCCTGAAACCCAGGCACGAAGGCCTGAAACCCAGGCACAAAAGCCTGAACAACCCAGGCACAAAGGCCTGAAAAACCCAGGCACGAAGCCTACTTCATGCGGCGATCAACCCAGGGTCCGATTCTCAGCTGGGTGGGAAGAAATCAGTCCTACTCAATGTGAGTGATAGCAGAAATCTTCTTCTTCATTGAGAGCAGGCTCTAACTTATATACACAGCAGCTTCAAAGCTAGCTCAGCAACAGCAGCTAATAGATTACATTCTTACGCTCATCCTACTTGCGGTTTCTGCGATAAGCAAGCTCCCTCACATTTTCCCATCTTGTTTTTCCCCCGTAGTTGTTTTCCACCTTGGGCTGTTACCTCGTTAGCTGAAAACAGCCCGACCTTGAAGGAAGAGAAAGCGGCCTGCTGTCTACATGACAGAAACTGCTTTAACCATGGCTCTGGCTCTGGTCTTGATTGTGCATTAAATTCATATAACTGGAACTCAGATTGCCTTGCCCCATCGGGCCTAACATTATACCCTGGGATCCATGTCCATTCTCCCTTAACCACTCCTCGACAAGACCCCAGCTACAGTAGTAAGTAGGTCCCCATGCAGTCTATCAGCCAGCACGGTGTCACATTTGCAGCTGCTTTCCTGTGGGAGCTATCTTCAATACCACACTTTTTCTGTTCAGCTCCCATTGAAAAAAATACATTTTGCCTATTCAGTTATACCGCTGAGTATGGGAGTTACAAGAAAGCAGGAAGGCAGACCCCAGCTACAGTAGTAAGTAGGTCCGCATGCAGTCTATCATTCACAACAGTGTCACATTTGCAGCTGCTTTCCTGTGGGAGCTATCTTCAATACCACATTTTTTCCCCTCAGCTCCCATTGAAAAAATACATGTGTCTGTTAAGTTATGCCACTGAGTATGGGAGCTACAAGAAAGCAGGAAGGCAGACCCCAGCTACCGTAGTAAATAGGTCCCCATGCAGTCTATCAGCCAGCACGGTGTCACATTTGCAGCTGCTTTCCTGTGGGAGCTATCTTCAATACCACACTTTTTCTGTTCAGCTCCCATTGAAAAAATACATGTGTCTGTTAAGTTATGCCACTGAGTATGGGAGCTACAAGAAAGCAGGAAGGCAGACCCCAGCTACAGTAGTAAGTAGGTCCCCATGCAGTCTATCAGCCAGCACGGTGTCACATTTGCAGCTGCTTTCCTGTGGGAGCTATCTTCAATACCACACTTTTTCTGTTCAGCTCCCATTGAAAAAATACATGTGTCTGTTAAGTTATGCCACTGAGTATGGGAGCTACAAGAAAGCAGGAAGGCAGACCCCAGCTACAGTAGTAAGTAGGTCCCCATGCAGTCTATCAGCCAGCACGGGGTCACATTTGTAGCTGCTTTCCTGTGGGAGCTATCTTCAATACCACACTTTTTATCCTCAGCTCCCATTGAAAAAATACATGTGTCTGTTAAGTTATGCCACTGAGTATGGGAGCTACAAGAAAGCAGGAAGGCAGACCCCAGCTACAGTAGTAAGTAGGTCCCCATGCAGTCTATCAGCCAGCACGGTGTCACATTTGCAGCTGCTTTCCTGTGGGAGCTATCTTCAATACCACACTTTTTCTGTTCAGCTCCCATTGAAAAAATACATGTGTCTGTTAAGTTATGCCACTGAGTATGGGAGCTACAAGAAAGCAGGAAGGCAGACCCCAGCTACAGTAGTAAGTAGGTCCCCATGCAGTCTATCAGACAGCACGCTGTCACATTTGCAGCTGCTTTCCTGTGGGAGCTATCTTCAATACCACACTTTTTCTCCTCAGCTCCCATTGAAAAAATACATGTGTCTGTTAAGTTATGCCACTGAGTATGGGAGCTACAAGAAAGCAGGAAGGCAGACCCCAGCTACAGTAGTAAGTAGGTCCCCATGCAGTCTATCAGCCAGCACGGTGTCACATTTGCAGCTCCTTTCCTGTGGGAGCTATCTTCAATACCACACTTTTTATCCTCAGCTCCCATTGAAAAAATACATGTGTCTGTTAAGTTATGCCACTGAGTATGGGAGCTACAAGAAAGCAGGAAGGCAGACCCCAGCTACAGTAGTAAGTAGGTCCCCATGCAGTCTATCAGCCAGCACGGTGTCACATTTGTAGCTGCTTTCCTGTGGGAGCTATCTTCAATACCACACTTTTTCTGTTCAGCTCCCATTGAAAAAATACATGTGTCTGTTAAGTTATGCCACTGAGTATGGGAGCTACAAGAAAGCAGGAAGGCAGACCCCAGCTACAGTAGTAAGTAGGTCCCCATGCAGTCTATCAGCCAGCACGGTGTCACATTTGCAGCTGCTTTCCTGTGGGAGCTATCTTCAATACCACACTTTTTCTCCTCAGCTCCCATTGAAAAAATACATGTGTCTGTTAAGTTATGCCACTGAGTATGGGAGCTACAAGAAAGCAGGAAGGCAGACCCCAGCTACAGTAGTAAGTAGGTCCCCATGCAGTCTATCAGCCAGCACGGTGTCACATTTGCAGCTGCTTTCCTGTGGGAGCTATCTTCAATACCACACTTTTTCTGTTCAGCTCCCATTGAAAAAATACATGTGTCTGTTAAGTTATGCCACTGAGTATGGGAGCTACAAGAAAGCAGGAACGCAGACCCTGCCGCGAAGTTTTTGGCTCTTGGCCTGAAAAACCCAGACTTGAAGCCTGAAACCCAGGCACGAAGCCTGAAACCCAGGCACGAAGGCCTGAAACCCAGGCACGAAGCCTGAAACATAGGCACGAAACCTGAAACATAGGCACGAACCCTGAAACATAGGCACAAAGGCCTGAAACCCAGGCACGAAGCCTGAAACCCAGGCACGAAGTCTGAAACCCAGGCACGAAGGCCTGAAACCCAGGCACGAAGCCTGAAACCCGGGCACGAAGGCCGGAAACCCAGGCACGAAGCCTGAAAACCCAGGCACGAAGCCTGAAATCCAGGCACGAAGGCCTGAAACCCAGGCACGAAGGCCTGAAACCCAGGCACAAAAGCCTGAACAACCCAGGCACAAAGGCCTGAAAAACCCAGGCACGAAGCCTACTTCATGCGGCGATCAACCCAGGGTCCGATTCTCAGCTGG
The DNA here is from genome assembly GCF_028858725.1 of Colius striatus. Classification (NCBI taxonomy): domain Eukaryota; kingdom Metazoa; phylum Chordata; class Aves; order Coliiformes; family Coliidae; genus Colius; species Colius striatus. Next base: position 24,247 of record NW_026908544.1, read on the forward strand.
GTGGGAAGAAATCAGTCCTACTCAATGTGAGTGATAGCAGAAATCTTCTTCTTCATTGAGAGCAGGCTCTAACTTATATACACAGCAGCTTCAAAGCTAGCTCAGCAACAGCAGCTAATAGATTACATTCTTACGCTCATCCTACTTGCGGTTTCTGCGATAAGCAAGCTCCCTCACATTTTCCCATCTTGTTTTTCCCCCGTAGTTGTTTTCCACCTTGGGCTGTTACCTCGTTAGCTGAAAACAGCCCGACCTTGAAGGAAGAGAAAGCGGCCTGCTGTCTACATGACAGAAACTGCTTTAACCATGGCTCTGGCTCTGGTCTTGATTGTGCATTAAATTCATATAACTGGAACTCAGATTGCCTTGCCCCATCGGGCCTAACATTATACCCTGGGATCCATGTCCATTCTCCCTTAACCACTCCTCGACAAGACCCCAGCTACAGTAGTAAGTAGGTCCCCATGCAGTCTATCAGCCAGCACGGTGTCACATTTGCAGCTGCTTTCCTGTGGGAGCTATCTTCAATACCACACTTTTTCTGTTCAGCTCCCATTGAAAAAAATACATTTTGCCTATTCAGTTATACCGCTGAGTATGGGAGTTACAAGAAAGCAGGAAGGCAGACCCCAGCTACAGTAGTAAGTAGGTCCGCATGCAGTCTATCATTCACAACAGTGTCACATTTGCAGCTGCTTTCCTGTGGGAGCTATCTTCAATACCACATTTTTTCCCCTCAGCTCCCATTGAAAAAATACATGTGTCTGTTAAGTTATGCCACTGAGTATGGGAGCTACAAGAAAGCAGGAAGGCAGACCCCAGCTACCGTAGTAAATAGGTCCCCATGCAGTCTATCAGCCAGCACGGTGTCACATTTGCAGCTCCTTTCCTGTGGGAGCTATCTTCAATACCACACTTTTTATCCTCAGCTCCCATTGAAAAAATACATGTGTCTGTTAAGTTATGCCACTGAGTATGGGAGCTACAAGAAAGCAGGAAGGCAGACCCCAGCTACAGTAGTAAGTAGGTCCCCATGCAGTCTATCAGCCAGCACGGTGTCACATTTGCAGCTGCTTTCCTGTGGGAGCTATCTTCAATACCACACTTTTTCTGTTCAGCTCCCATTGAAAAAATACATGTGTCTGTTAAGTTATGCCACTGAGTATGGGAGCTACAAGAAAGCAGGAAGGCAGACCCCAGCTACAGTAGTAAGTAGGTCCCCATGCAGTCTATCAGACAGCACGGTGTCACATTTGCAGCTGCTTTCCTATGGGAGCTATCTTCAATACCACACTTTTTCTCCTCAGCTCCCATTGAAAAAATACATGTGTCTGTTAAGTTATGCCACTGAGTATGGGAGCTACAAGAAAGCAGGAAGGCAGACCCCAGCTACAGTAGTAAGTAGGTCCCCATGCAGTCTATCAGCCAGCACGGTGTCACATTTGCAGCTCCTTTCCTGTGGGAGCTATCTTCAATACCACACTTTTTATCCTCAGCTCCCATTGAAAAAATACATGTGTCTGTTAAGTTATGCCACTGAGTATGGGAGCTACAAGAAAGCAGGAAGGCAGACCCCAGCTACAGTAGTAAGTAGGTCCCCATGCAGTCTATCAGCCAGCACGGTGTCACATTTGTAGCTGCTTTCCTGTGGGAGCTATCTTCAATACCACACTTTTTCTGTTCAGCTCCCATTGAAAAAATACATGTGTCTGTTAAGTTATGCCACTGAGTATGGGAGCTACAAGAAAGCAGGAAGGCAGACCCCAGCTACAGTAGTAAGTAGGTCCCCATGCAGTCTATCAGCCAGCACGGTGTCACATTTGCAGCTGCTTTCCTGTGGGAGCTATCTTCAATACCACACTTTTTCTCCTCAGCTCCCATTGAAAAAATACATGTGTCTGTTAAGTTATGCCACTGAGTATGGGAGCTACAAGAAAGCAGGAAGGCAGACCCCAGCTACAGTAGTAAGTAGGTCCCCATGCAGTCTATCAGCCAGCACGGTGTCACATTTGCAGCTGCTTTCCTGTGGGAGCTATCTTCAATACCACACTTTTTCTGTTCAGCTCCCATTGAAAAAATACATGTGTCTGTTAAGTTATGCCACTGAGTATGGGAGCTACAAGAAAGCAGGAACGCAGACCCTGCCGCGAAGTTTTTGGCTCTTGGCCTGAAAAACCCAGACTTGAAGCCTGAAACCCAGGCACGAAGCCTGAAACCCAGGCACGAAGGCCTGAAACCCAGGCACGAAGCCTGAAACATAGGCACGAAACCTGAAACATAGGCACGAACCCTGAAACATAGGCACAAAGGCCTGAAACCCAGGCACGAAGCCTGAAACCCAGGCACGAAGTCTGAAACCCAGGCACGAAGGCCTGAAACCCAGGCACGAAGCCTGAAACCCGGGCACGAAGGCCGGAAACCCAGGCACGAAGCCTGAAAACCCAGGCACGAAGCCTGAAATCCAGGCACGAAGGCCTGAAACCCAGGCACAAAAGCCTGAACAACCCAGGCACAAAGGCCTGAAAAACCCAGGCACGAAGCCTACTTCATGCGGCGATCAACCCAGGGTCCGATTCTCAGCTGGGTGGGAAGAAATCAGTCCTACTCAATGTGAGTGATAGCAGAAATCTTCTTCTTCATTGAGAGCAGGCTCTAACTTATATACACAGCAGCTTCAAAGCTAGCTCAGCAACAGCAGCTAATAGATTACATTCTTACGCTCATCCTACTTGCGGTTTCTGCGATAAGCAAGCTCCCTCACATTTTCCCATCTTGTTTTTCCCCCGTAGTTGTTTTCCACCTTGGGCTGTTACCTCGTTAGCTGAAAACAGCCCGACCTTGAAGGAAGAGAAAGCGGCCTGCTGTCTACATGACAGAAACTGCTTTAACCATGGCTCTGGCTCTGGTCTTGATTGTGCATTAAATTCATATAACTGGAACTCAGATTGCCTTGCCCCATCGGGCCTAACATTATACCCTGGGATCCATGTCCATTCTCCCTTAACCACTCCTCGACAAGACCCCAGCTACAGTAGTAAGTAGGTCCCCATGCAGTCTATCAGCCAGCACGGTGTCACATTTGCAGCTGCTTTCCTGTGGGAGCTATCTTCAATACCACACTTTTTCTGTTCAGCTCCCATTGAAAAAAATACATTTTGCCTATTCAGTTATACCGCTGAGTATGGGAGTTACAAGAAAGCAGGAAGGCAGACCCCAGCTACAGTAGTAAGTAGGTCCGCATGCAGTCTATCATTCACAACAGTGTCACATTTGCAGCTGCTTTCCTGTGGGAGCTATCTTCAATACCACATTTTTTCCCCTCAGCTCCCATTGAAAAAATACATGTGTCTGTTAAGTTATGCCACTGAGTATGGGAGCTACAAGAAAGCAGGAAGGCAGACCCCAGCTACCGTAGTAAATAGGTCCCCATGCAGTCTATCAGCCAGCACGGTGTCACATTTGCAGCTGCTTTCCTGTGGGAGCTATCTTCAATACCACACTTTTTATCCTCAGCTCCCATTGAAAAAATACATGTGTCTGTTAAGTTATGCCACTGAGTATGGGAGCTACAAGAAAGCAGGAAGGCAGACCCCAGCTACAGTAGTAAGTAGGTCCCCATGCAGTCTATCAGCCAGCACGGTGTCACATTTGCAGCTGCTTTCCTGTGGGAGCTATCTTCAATACCACACTTTTTCTGTTCAGCTCCCATTGAAAAAATACATGTGTCTGGTAAGTTATGCCACTGAGTATGGGAGCTACAAGAAAGCAGGAAGGCAGACCCCAGCTACAGTAGTAAGTAGGTCCCCATGCAGTCTATCAGACAGCACGCTGTCACATTTGCAGCTCCTTTCCTGTGGGAGCTATCTTCAATACCACACTTTTTATCCTCAGCTCCCATTGAAAAAATACATGTGTCTGTTAAGTTATGCCACTGAGTATGGGAGCTACAAGAAAGCAGGAAGGCAGACCCCAGCTACAGTAGTAAGTAGGTCCCCATGCAGTCTATCAGCCAGCACGGTGTCACATTTGCAGCTCCTTTCCTGTGGGAGCTATCTTCAATACCACACTTTTTATCCTCAGCTCCCATTGAAAAAATACATGTGTCTGTTAAGTTATGCCACTGAGTATGGGAGCTACAAGAAAGCAGGAAGGCAGACCCCAGCTACAGTAGTAAGTAGGTCCCCATGCAGTCTATCAGCCAGCACGGTGTCACATTTGCAGCTGCTTTCCTGTGGGAGCTATCTTCAATACCACACTTTTTATCCTCAGCTCCCATTGAAAAAATACATGTGTCTGTTAAGTTATGCCACTGAGTATGGGAGCTACAAGAAAGCAGGAAGGCAGACCCCAGCTACAGTAGTAAGTAGGTCCCCATGCAGTCTATCAGACAGCACGCTGTCACATTTGCAGCTGCTTTCCTGTGGGAGCTATCTTCAATACCACACTTTTTATCCTCAGCTCCCATTGAAAAAATACATGTGTCTGTTAAGTTATGCCACTGAGTATGGGAGCTACAAGAAAGCAGGAAGGCAGACCCCAGCTACAGTAGTAAGTAGGTCCCCATGCAGTCTATCAGCCAGCACGGTGTCACATTTGCAGCTCCTTTCCTGTGGGAGCTATCTTCAATACCACACTTTTTATCCTGAGCTCCCATTGAAAAAATATATGTGTCTGTTAAGTTATGCCACTGAGTATGGGAGCTACAAGAAAGCAGGAAGGCAGACCCCAGCTACAGTAGTAAGTAGGTCCCCATGCAGTCTATCAGCCAGCACGGTGTCACATTTGCAGCTGCTTTCCTGTGGGAGCTATCTTCAATACCACACTTTTTCTCCTCAGCTCCCATTGAAAAAATACATGTGTCTGTTAAGTTATGCCACTGAGTATGGGAGCTACAAGAAAGCAGGAAGGCAGACCCCAGCTACACTAGTAAGTAGGTCCCCATGCAGTCTATCAGCCAGCACGGTGTCACATTTGCAGCTGCTTTCCTGTGGGAGCTATCTTCAATACCACACTTTTTCTCCTCAGCTCCCATTGAAAAAATACATGTGTCTGTTAAGTTATGCCACTGAGTATGGGAGCTACAAGAAAGCAGGAAGGCAGACCCCAGCTACAGTAGTAAGTAGGTCCCCATGCAGTCTATCAGCCAGCACGGTGTCACATTTGCAGCTCCTTTCCTGTGGGAGCTATCTTCAATACCACACTTTTTATCCTCAGCTCCCATTGAAAAAATATATGTGTCTGTTAAGTTATGCCACTGAGTATGGGAGCTACAAGAAAGCAGGAAGGCAGACCCCAGCTACAGTAGTAAGTAGGTCCCCATGCAGTCTATCAGCCAGCACGGTGTCACATTTGCAGCTGCTTTCCTGTGGGAGCTATCTTCAATACCACACTTTTTCTCCTCAGCTCCCATTGAAAAAATACATGTGTCTGTTAAGTTATGCCACTGAGTATGGGAGCTACAAGAAAGCAGGAAGGCAGACCCCAGCTACAGTAGTAAGTAGGTCCCCATGCAGTCTATCAGCCAGCACGGTGTCACATTTGCAGCTCCTTTCCTGTGGGAGCTATCTTCAATACCACACTTTTTATCCTCAGCTCCCATTGAAAAAATACATGTGTCTGTTAAGTTATGCCACTGAGTATGGGAGCTACAAGAAAGCAGGAAGGCAGACCCCAGCTACAGTAGTAAGTAGGTCCCCATGCAGTCTATCAGCCAGCACGGTGTCACATTTGCAGCTGCTTTCCTGTGGGAGCTATCTTCAATACCACACTTTTTCTGTTCAGCTCCCATTGAAAAAATACATGTGTCTGTTAAGTTATGCCACTGAGTATGGGAGCTACAAGAAAGCAGGAAGGCAGACCCCAGCTACAGTAGTAAGTAGGTCCCCATGCAGTCTATCAGCCAGCACGGTGTCACATTTGCAGCTGCTTTCCTGTGGGAGCTATCTTCAATACCACACTTTTTATCCTCAGCTCCCATTGAAAAAATACATGTGTCTGTTAAGTTATGCCACTGAGTATGGGAGCTACAAGAAAGCAGGAAGGCAGACCCCAGCTACAGTAGTAAGTAGGTCCCCATGCAGTCTATCAGCCAGCACGGTGTCACATTTGCAGCTGCTTTCCTGTGGGAGCTATCTTCAATACCACACTTTTTCTGTTCAGCTCCCATTGAAAAAATACATGTGTCTGTTAAGTTATGCCACTGAGTATGGGAGCTACAAGAAAGCAGGAAGGCAGACCCTGCCGCGAAGTTTTCGGCTCTTGGCCTGAAAAACCCAGACTTGAAGCCTGAAACCCAGGCACGAAGCCTGAAACCCAGGCACGAAGGCCTGAAACCCAGGCACGAAGGCCTGAAACCCAGGCACGAAGCCTGAAACATAGGCACGAAACCTGAAACATAGGCACGAAGCCTGAAACATAGGCACAAAGGCCTGAAACCCAGGCACGAAGCCTGAAATCCAGGCACGAAGTCTGAAACCCAGGCACGAAGGCCTGAAACCCAGGCACGAAGCCTGAAACCCGGGCACGAAGGCCGGAAACCCAGGCACGAAGCCTGAAAACCCAGGCACGAAGCCTGAAATCCAGGCACGAAGGCCTGAAACCCAGGCACGAAGGCCTCAAACCCAGGCACAAAAGCCTGAACAACCCAGGCACAAAGGCCTGAAAAACCCAGGCACGAAGCCTACTTCATGCGGCGATCAACCCAGGGTCCGATTCTCAGCTGGGTGGGAAGAAATCAGTCCTACTCAATGTGAGTGATAGCAGAAATCTTCTTCTTCATTGAGAGCAGGCTCTAACTTATATACACAGCAGCTTCAAAGCTAGCTCAGCAACAGCAGCTAATAGATTACATTCTTACGCTCATCCTACTTGCGGTTTCTGCGATAAGCAAGCTCCCTCACATTTTCCCATCTTGTTTTTCCCCCGTAGTTGTTTTCCACCTTGGGCTGTTACCTCGTTAGCTGAAAACAGCCCGACCTTGAAGGAAGAGAAAGCGGCCTGCTGTCTACATGACAGAAACTGCTTTAACCATGGCTCTGGCTCTGGTCTTGATTGTGCATTAAATTCATATAACTGGAACTCAGATTGCCTTGCCCCATCGGGCCTAACATTATACCCTGGGATCCATGTCCATTCTCCCTTAACCACTCCTCGACAAGACCCCAGCTACAGTAGTAAGTAGGTCCCCATGCAGTCTATCAGCCAGCACGGTGTCACATTTGCAGCTGCTTTCCTGTGGGAGCTATCTTCAATACCACACTTTTTTTGTTCAGCTCCCATTGAAAAAAATACATTTTGCCTATTCAGTTATACCGCTGAGTATGGGAGTTACAAGAAAGCAGGAAGGCAGACCCCAGCTACAGTAGTAAGTAGGTCCGCATGCAGTCTATCATTCACAACAGTGTCACATTTGCAGCTGCTTTCCTGTGGGAGCTATCTTCAATACCACATTTTTTCCCCTCAGCTCCCATTGAAAAAATACATGTGTCTGTTAAGTTATGCCACTGAGTATGGGAGCTACAAGAAAGCAGGAAGGCAGACCCCAGCTACCGTAGTAAATAGGTCCCCATGCAGTCTATCAGCCAGCACGGTGTCACATTTGCAGCTGCTTTCCTGTGGGAGCTATCTTCAATACCACAGTTTTTCTCCTCAGCTCCCATTGAAAAAATACATGTGTCTGTTAAGGTATACAACTGAATATGGGAGCTACAAGAAAGCAGGAAGGCAGACCCCAGCTACAGTAGTAAGTAGGTCCCCATGCAGTCTATCAGCCAGCACGGTGTCACATTTGCAGCTGCTTTCCTGTGGGAGCTATGTTCAATACCACACTTTTTCTGTTCAGCTCCCATTGAAAAAATACATGTGTCTATTAAGGTATACCAGTGAGAATGGCACCTACAACAAAGCAGGAAGGCAGACCCCAGCTACAGTAGTAAGTAGGTCCCCATGCAGTCTATCAGCCAGCACGGTGTCACATTTGCAGCTGCTTTCCTGTGGGAGCGGTCTTCAATACCACACTTTTTCTGTTCAGCTCCCATTGAAAACAATACATTTTGTCTGTTAAGTTATACCGCTGAGTATGGGAGCTACCAGAAAGCAGGAACGCAGACCCCAGCTACAGTAGTAAGTAGGTCTCCATGCAGTCTATCAGCCAGCACGGTGTGACATTTGCAGCTCCTTTCCTGTGGGAGCTATCTTCAATACCACACTTTTTCTGTTCAGCTCCCATTGAAAAAATACATGTGTCTGTTAAGGTATACCACTGAATATGGGAGCTACGAGAAAGTAGGAAGGCAGACCCCAGCTACAGTAGTAAGTAGGTCTCCCTGCAGTCTATCAGCCAGCACAGTGTCACATTTGCAGCTGCTTTCCTGTGGGAGCTATCTTCAATACCACACTTTTTCTGTTCAGCTCCCATTGAATAAAATACATTTTGTCTGTTAAGTTATGCCACTAAATATGGGAGCTACAAGAAAGCAGGAAGGCAGACCCCAGCTACAGTAGTAAGTAGGTCCCCATGCGGTCTATCAGCCAGCACGGTGTCACATTTGCAGCTGCTTTCCTGTGGGAGCTATCTTCAATACCACACTTTTTATCCTCAGCTCCCATTGAAAAAATACATGTGTCTGTTAAGTTATGCCACTGAGTATGGGAGCTACAAGAAAGCAGGAAGGCAGACCCCAGCTACAGTAGTAACTAGGTCCCCATGCATTCTAGCAGCCAGCACGGTGTCACATTTGCAGCTGCTTTCCTGTGGGAGCTATCTTCAATACCACACTTTTTCTGTTCAGCTCCCATTGAAAAAATACATGTGTCTGTTAAGTTATGCCACTGAGTATGGGAGCTACAAGAAAGCAGGAAGGCAGACCCCAGCTACAGTAGTAAGTAGGTCCCCATGCAGTCTATCAGCCAGCACGCTGTCACATTTGCAGCTCCTTTCCTGTGGGAGCTATCTTCAATACCACACTTTTTATCCTCAGCTCCCATTGAAAAAATACATGTGTCTGTTAAGTTATGCCACTGAGTATGGGAGCTACAAGAAAGCAGGAAGGCAGACCCCAGCTACAGTAGTAAGTAGGGCCCCATGCAGTCTATCAGCCAGCACGGTGTCACATTTGCAGCTGCTTTCCTGTGGGAGCTATCTTCAATACCACACTTTTTCTGTTCAGCTCCCATTGAAAAAATACATGTGTCTGTTAAGTTATGCCACTGAGTATGGGAGCTACAAGAAAGCAGGAAGGCAGACCCCAGCTACAGTAGTAAGTAGGTCCCCATGCAGTCTATCAGCCAGCACGGTGTCACATTTGCAACTCCTTTCCTGTGGGAGCTATCTTCAATACCACACTTTTTCTGTTCAGCTCCCATTGAAAAAATACATGTGTCTGTTAAGGTATACCACTGAATATGGGAGCTACAAGAAAGCAGGAAGGCAGACCCCAGCTACAGTAGTAAGTAGGTCCCCATGCAGTCTATCAGCCAGCACGGTGTCACATTTGCAGCTGCTTTCCTGTGGGAGCTATCTTCAATACCACACTTTTTCTGTTCAGCTCCCATTGAAAAAATACATGTGTCTGTTAAGTTATGCCACTGAGTATGGGAGCTACAAGAAAGCAGGAAGGCAGACCCCAGCTACAGTAGTAAGTAGGTCCCCATGCAGTCTATCAGCCAGCACGGTGTCACATTTGCAGCTCCTTTCCTGTGGGAGCTATCTTCAATACCACACTTTTTATCCTCAGCTCCCATTGAAAAAATACATGTGTCTGTTAAGTTATGCCACTGAGTATGGGAGCTACAAGAAAGCAGGAAGGCAGACCCCAGCTACAGTAGTAAGTAGGTCCCCATGCAGTCTATCAGCCAGCACGGTGTCACATTTGCAGCTCCTTTCCTGTGGGAGCTATCTTCAATACCACACTTTTTATCCTCAGCTCCCATTGAAAAAATACATGTGTCTGTTAAGTTATGCCACTGAGTATGGGAGCTACAAGAAAGCAGGAAGGCAGACCCCAGCTACAGTAGTAAGTAGGTCCCCATGCAGTCTATCAGCCAGCACGGTGTCACATTTGCAGCTGCTTTCCTGTGGGAGCTATCTTCAATACCACACTTTTTCTCCTCAGCTCCCATTGAAAAAATACATGTGTCTGTTAAGTTATGCCACTGAGTATGGGAGCTACAAGAAAGCAGGAAGGCAGACCCCAGCTACAGTAGTAAGTAGGTCCCCATGCAGTCTATCAGCCAGCACGGTGTCACATTTGCAGCTCCTTTCCTGTGGGAGCTATCTTCAATACCACACTTTTTATCCTCAGCTCCCATTGAAAAAATACATGTGTCTGTTAAGTTATGCCACTGAGTATGGGAGCTACAAGAAAGCAGGAAGGCAGACCCCAGCTACAGTAGTAAGTAGGTCCCCATGCAGTCTATCAGCCAGCACGGTGTCACATTTGCAGCTCCTTTCCTGTGGGAGCTATCTTCAATACCACACTTTTTATCCTCAGCTCCCATTGAAAAAATACATGTGTCTGTTAAGTTATGCCACTGAGTATGGGAGCTACAAGAAAGCAGGAAGGCAGACCCCAGCTACAGTAGTAAGTAGGTCCCCATGCAGTCTATCAGCCAGCACGGTGTCACATTTGTAGCTGCTTTCCTGTGGGAGCTATCTTCAATACCACACTTTTTCTGTTCAGCTCCCATTGAAAAAATACATGTGTCTGTTAAGTTATGCCACTGAGTATGGGAGCTACAAGAAAGCAGGAAGGCAGACCCCAGCTACAGTAGTAAGTAGGTCCCCATGCAGTCTATCAGCCAGCACGGTGTCACATTTGCAGCTGCTTTCCTGTGGGAGCTATCTTCAATACCACACTTTTTATCCTCAGCTCCCATTGAAAAAATACATGTGTCTGTTAAGTTATGCCACTGAGTATGGGAGCTACAAGAAAGCAGGAAGGCAGACCCCAGCTACAGTAGTAAGTAGGTCCCCATGCAGTCTATCAGCCAGCACGGTGTCACATTTGTAGCTGCTTTCCTGTGGGAGCTATCTTCAATACCACACTTTTTCTGTTCAGCTCCCATTGAAAAAATACATGTGTCTGTTAAGTTATGCCACTGAGTATGGGAGCTACAAGAAAGCAGGAAGGCAGACCCCAGCTACAGTAGTAAGTAGGTCCCCATGCAGTCTATCAGCCAGCACGGTGTCACATTTGCAGCTCCTTTCCTGTGGGAGCTATCTTCAATACCACATTTTTTCCCCTCAGCTCCCATTGAAAAAATACATGTGTCTGTTAAGTTATGCCACTGAGTATGGGAGCTACAAGAAAGCAGGAAGGCAGACCCCAGCTACCGTAGTAAATAGGTCCCCATGCAGTCTATCAGCCAGCACGGTGTCACATTTGCAGCTGCTTTCCTGTGGGAGCTATCTTCAATACCACAGTTTTTCTCCTCAGCTCCCATTGAAAAAATACATGTGTCTGTTAAGGTATACAACTGAATATGGGAGCTACAAGAAAGCAGGAAGGCAGACCCCAGCTACAGTAGTAAGTAGGTCCCCATGCAGTCTATCAGCCAGCACGGTGTCACATTTGCAGCTGCTTTCCTGTGGGAGCTATGTTCAATACCACACTTTTTCTGTTCAGCTCCCATTGAAAAAATACATGTGTCTATTAAGTTATGCCACTGAGTATGGGAGCTACAAGAAAGCAGGAAGGCAGACCCCAGCTACAGTAGTAAGTAGGTCCCCATGCAGTCTATCAGCCAGCACGGTGTCACATTTGCAGCTGCTTTCCTGTGGGAGCGGTCTTCAATACCACACTTTTTCTGTTCAGCTCCCATTGAAAACAATACATTTTGTCTGTTAAGTTATACCGCTGAGTATGGGAGCTACCAGAAAGCAGGAACGCAGACCCCAGCTACAGTAGTAAGTAGGTCTCCATGCAGTCTATCAGCCAGCACGGTGTGACATTTGCAGCTCCTTTCCTGTGGGAGCTATCTTCAATACCACACTTTTTCTGTTCAGCTCCCATTGAAAAAATACATGTGTCTGTTAAGTTATGCCACTGAGTATGGGAGCTACAAGAAAGCAGGAAGGCAGACCCCAGCTACAGTAGTAAGTAGGTCCCCATGCAGTCTATCAGACACCACGCTGTCACATTTGCAGCTGCTTTCCTGTGGGAGCTATCTTCAATACCACACTTTTTCTCCTCAGCTCCCATTGAAAAAATACATGTGTCTGTTAAGGTATATCACTGAATATGGGAGCTACGAGAAAATAGGAAGGCAGACCCCAGCTACAGTAGTAAGTAGGTCTCCCTGCAGTCTATCAGCCAGCACGGTGTCACATTTGCAGCTGCTTTCCTGTGGGAGCTATCTTCAATACCACACTTTTTCTGTTCAGCTCCCATTGAAAAAATACATGTGTCTGTTAAGTTATGCCACTGAGTATGGGAGCTACAAGAAAGCAGGAAGGCAGACCCCAGCTACAGTAGTAAGTAGGTCCCCATGCAGTCTATCAGCCAGCACGGTGTCACATTTGCAGCTCCTTTCCTGTGGGAGCTATCTTCAATACCACACTTTTTCTGTTCAGCTCCCATTGAAAAAATACATGTGTCTGTTAAGTTATGCCACTGAGTATGGGAGCTACAAGAAAGCAGGAAGGCAGACCCCAGCTACAGTAGTAAGTAGGTCCCCATGCAGTCTATCAGCCAGCACGGTGTCACATTTGCAGCTCCTTTCCTGTGGGAGCTATCTTCAATACCACACTTTTTCTGTTCAGCTCCCATTGAAAAAATACATGTGTCTGTTAAGTTATGCCACTGAGTATGGGAGCTACAAGAAAGCAGGAAGGCAGACCCCAGCTACAGTAGTAAGTAGGTCCCCATGCAGTCTATCAGCCAGCACGGTGTCACATTTGCAGCTGCTTTCCTGTGGGAGCTATCTTCAATACCACACTTTTTATCCTCAGCTCCCATTGAAAAAATACATGTGTCTGTTAAGTTATGCCACTGAGTATGGGAGCTACAAGAAAGCAGGAAGGCAGACCCCAGCTACAGTAGTAAGTAGGTCCCCATGCAGTCTATCAGCCAGCACGGTGTCACATTTGCAGCTGCTTTCCTGTGGGAGCTATCTTCAATACCACACTTTTTCTGTTCAGCTCCCATTGAAAAAATACATGTGTCTGTTAAGTTATGCCACTGAGTATGGGAGCTACAAGAAAGCAGGAAGGCAGACCCCAGCTACAGTAGTAAGTAGGTCCCCATGCAGTCTATCAGCCAGCACGGTGTCACATTTGCAGCTCCTTTCCTGTGGGAGCTATCTTCAATACCACACTTTTTATCCTCAGCTCCCATTGAAAAAATACATGTGTCTGTTAAGTTATGCCACTGAGTATGGGAGCTACAAGAAAGCAGGAAGGCAGACCCCAGCTACAGTAGTAAGTAGGTCCCCATGCAGTCTATCAGCCAGCACGGTGTCACATTTGCAGCTCCTTTCCTGTGGGAGCTATCTTCAATACCACACTTTTTATCCTCAGCTCCCATTGAAAAAATACATGTGTCTGTTAAGTTATGCCACTGAGTATGGGAGCTACAAGAAAGCAGGAAGGCAGACCCCAGCTACAGTAGTAAGTAGGTCCCCATGCAGTCTATCAGCCAGCACGGTGTCACATTTGCAGCTGCTTTCCTGTGGGAGCTATCTTCAATACCACACTTTTTCTCCTCAGCTCCCATTGAAAAAATACATGTGTCTGTTAAGTTATGCCACTGAGTATGGGAGCTACAAGAAAGCAGGAAGGCAGACCCCAGCTACAGTAGTAAGTAGGTCCCCATGCAGTCTATCAGCCAGCACGGTGTCACATTTGCAGCTCCTTTCCTGTGGGAGCTATCTTCAATACCACACTTTTTCTGTTCAGCTCCCATTGAAAAAATACATGTGTCTGTTAAGTTATGCCACTGAGTATGGGAGCTACAAGAAAGCAGGAAGGCAGACCCCAGCTACAGTAGTAAGTAGGTCCCCATGCAGTCTATCAGCCAGCACGGTGTCACATTTGCAGCTGCTTTCCTGTGGGAGCTATCTTCAATACCACACTTTTTATCCTCAGCTCCCATTGAAAAAATACATGTGTCTGTTAAGTTATGCCACTGAGTATGGGAGCTACAAGAAAGCAGGAAGGCAGACCCCAGCTACAGTAGTAAGTAGGTCCCCATGCAGTCTATCAGCCAGCACGGTGTCACATTTGCAGCTGCTTTCCTGTGGGAGCTATCTTCAATACCACACTTTTTCTGTTCAGCTCCCATTGAAAAAAATACATTTTGCCTATTCAGTTATACCGCTGAGTATGGGAGTTACAAGAAAGCAGGAAGGCAGACCCCAGCTACAGTAGTAAGTAGGTCCGCATGCAGTCTATCATTCACAACAGTGTCACATTTGCAGCTGCTTTCCTGTGGGAGCTATCTTCAATACCACATTTTTTCCCCTCAGCTCCCATTGAAAAAATACATGTGTCTGTTAAGTTATGCCACTGAGTATGGGAGCTACAAGAAAGCAGGAAGGCAGACCCCAGCTACCGTAGTAAATAGGTCCCCATGCAGTCTATCAGCCAGCACGGTGTCACATTTGCAGCTGCTTTCCTGTGGGAGCTATCTTCAATACCACAGTTTTTCTCCTCAGCTCCCATTGAAAAAATACATGTGTCTGTTAAGGTATACAACTGAATATGGGAGCTACAAGAAAGCAGGAAGGCAGACCCCAGCTACAGTAGTAAGTAGGTCCCCATGCAGTCTATCAGCCAGCACGGTGTCACATTTGCAGCTGCTTTCCTGTGGGAGCTATGTTCAATACCACACTTTTTCTGTTCAGCTCCCATTGAAAAAATACATGTGTCTATTAAGTTATGCCACTGAGTATGGGAGCTACAAGAAAGCAGGAAGGCAGACCCCAGCTACAGTAGTAAGTAGGTCCCCATGCAGTCTATCAGCCAGCACGGTGTCACATTTGCAGCTGCTTTCCTGTGGGAGCGGTCTTCAATACCACACTTTTTCTGTTCAGCTCCCATTGAAAACAATACATTTTGTCTGTTAAGTTATACCGCTGAGTATGGGAGCTACCAGAAAGCAGGAACGCAGACCCCAGCTACAGTAGTAAGTAGGTCTCCATGCAGTCTATCAGCCAGCACGGTGTGACATTTGCAGCTCCTTTCCTGTGGGAGCTATCTTCAATACCACACTTTTTCTGTTCAGCTCCCATTGAAAAAATACATGTGTCTGTTAAGTTATGCCACTGAGTATGGGAGCTACAAGAAAGCAGGAAGGCAGACCCCAGCTACAGTAGTAAGTAGGTCCCCATGCAGTCTATCAGACACCACGCTGTCACATTTGCAGCTGCTTTCCTGTGGGAGCTATCTTCAATACCACACTTTTTCTCCTCAGCTCCCATTGAAAAAATACATGTGTCTGTTAAGGTATACCACTGAATATGGGAGCTACGAGAAAGTAGGAAGGCAGACCCCAGCTACAGTAGTAAGTAGGTCTCCCTGCAGTCTATCAGCCAGCACGGTGTCACATTTGCAGCTGCTTTCCTGTGGGAGCTATCTTCAATACCACACTTTTTCTGTTCAGCTCCCATTGAAAAAATACATGTGTCTGTTAAGTTATGCCACTGAGTATGGGAGCTACAAGAAAGCAGGAAGGCAGACCCCAGCTACAGTAGTAAGTAGGTCCCCATGCAGTCTATCAGCCAGCACGGTGTCACATTTGCAGCTCCTTTCCTGTGGGAGCTATCTTCAATACCACACTTTTTCTGTTCAGCTCCCATTGAAAAAATACATGTGTCTGTTAAGTTATGCCACTGAGTATGGGAGCTACAAGAAAGCAGGAAGGCAGACCCCAGCTACAGTAGTAAGTAGGTCCCCATGCAGTCTATCAGCCAGCACGGTGTCACATTTGCAGCTCCTTTCCTGTGGGAGCTATCTTCAATACCACACTTTTTCTGTTCAGCTCCCATTGAAAAAATACATGTGTCTGTTAAGTTATGCCACTGAGTATGGGAGCTACAAGAAAGCAGGAAGGCAGACCCCAGCTACAGTAGTAAGTAGGTCCCCATGCAGTCTATCAGCCAGCACGGTGTCACATTTGCAGCTGCTTTCCTGTGGGAGCTATCTTCAATACCACACTTTTTATCCTCAGCTCCCATTGAAAAAATACATGTGTCTGTTAAGTTATGCCACTGAGTATGGGAGCTACAAGAAAGCAGGAAGGCAGACCCCAGCTACAGTAGTAAGTAGGTCCCCATGCAGTCTATCAGCCAGCACGGTGTCACATTTGCAGCTGCTTTCCTGTGGGAGCTATCTTCAATACCACACTTTTTCTGTTCAGCTCCCATTGAAAAAATACATGTGTCTGTTAAGTTATGCCACTGAGTATGGGAGCTACAAGAAAGCAGGAAGGCAGACCCCAGCTACAGTAGTAAGTAGGTCCCCATGCAGTCTATCAGCCAGCACGGTGTCACATTTGCAGCTCCTTTCCTGTGGGAGCTATCTTCAATACCACACTTTTTATCCTCAGCTCCCATTGAAAAAATACATGTGTCTGTTAAGTTATGCCACTGAGTATGGGAGCTACAAGAAAGCAGGAAGGCAGACCCCAGCTACAGTAGTAAGTAGGTCCCCATGCAGTCTATCAGCCAGCACGGTGTCACATTTGTAGCTGCTTTCCTGTGGGAGCTATCTTCAATACCACACTTTTTCTGTTCAGCTCCCATTGAAAAAATACATGTGTCTGTTAAGTTATGCCACTGAGTATGGGAGCTACAAGAAAGCAGGAAGGCAGACCCCAGCTACAGTAGTAAGTAGGTCCCCATGCAGTCTATCAGCCAGCACGGTGTCACATTTGCAGCTCCTTTCCTGTGGGAGCTATCTTCAATACCACACTTTTTATCCTCAGCTCCCATTGAAAAAATACATGTGTCTGTTAAGTTATGCCACTGAGTATGGGAGCTACAAGAAAGCAGGAAGGCAGACCCCAGCTACAGTAGTAAGTAGGTCCCCATGCAGTCTATCAGCCAGCACGGTGTCACATTTGCAGCTGCTTTCCTGTGGGAGCTATCTTCAATACCACACTTTTTCTGTTCAGCTCCCATTGAAAAAATACATGTGTCTGTTAAGTTATGCCACTGAGTATGGGAGCTACAAGAAAGCAGGAAGGCAGACCCCAGCTACAGTAGTAAGTAGGTCCCCATGCAGTCTATCAGCCAGCACGGTGTCACATTTGCAGCTCCTTTCCTGTGGGAGCTATCTTCAATACCACGCTTTTTCTGTTCAGCTCCCATTGAAAAAATACATGTGTCTATTAAGGTATACCACTGAATATGGGAGCTACAAGAAAGCAGGAAGGCAGACCCCAGCTACAGTAGTAAGTAGGTCCCCATGCAGTCTATCAGCCAGCACGGTGTCACATGTGCAGCTGCTTTCCTGTGGGAGCTATCTTCAATACCACACTTTTTCTGTTCAGCTCCCATTGAAAAAATACATGTGTCTGTTAAGTTATGCCACTGAGTATGGGAGCTACAAGAAAGCAGGAAGGCAGACCCCAGCTACAGTAGTAAGTAGGTCCCCATGCAGTCTATCAGCCAGCACGGTGTGACATTTGCAGCTCCTTTCCTGTGGGAGCTATCTTCAATACCACACTTTTTATCCTCAGCTCCCATTGAAAAAATACATGTGTCTGTTAAGTTATGCCACTGAGTATGGGAGCTACAAGAAAGCAGGAAGGCAGACCCCAGCTACAGTAGTAAGTAGGTCCCCATGCAGTCTATCAGCCAGCACGGTGTCACATTTGCAGCTGCTTTCCTGTGGGAGCTATCTTCAATACCACACTTTTTCTGTTCAGCTCCCATTGAAAAAATACATGTGTCTGTTAAGTTATGCCACTGAGTATGGGAGCTACAAGAAAGCAGGAAGGCAGACCCCAGCTACAGTAGTAAGTAGGTCCCCATGCAGTCTATCAGCCAGCACGGTGTCACATTTGCAGCTCCTTTCCTGTGGGAGCTATCTTCAATACCACACTTTTTCTGTTCAGCTCCCATTGAAAAAATACATGTGTCTGTTAAGTTATGCCACTGAGTATGGGAGCTACAAGAAAGCAGGAAGGCAGACCCCAGCTACAGTAGTAAGTAGGTCCCCATGCAGTCTATCAGCCAGCACGGTGTCACA
Source organism: Colius striatus (assembly GCF_028858725.1). Lineage (NCBI taxonomy): Eukaryota > Metazoa > Chordata > Aves > Coliiformes > Coliidae > Colius > Colius striatus. The sequence continues at coordinate 42,437 of NW_026908544.1, forward strand.
TTTGCAGCTCCTTTCCTGTGGGAGCTATCTTCAATACCACACTTTTTATCCTCAGCTCCCATTGAAAAAATACATGTGTCTGTTAAGTTATGCCACTGAGTATGGGAGCTACAAGAAAGCAGGAAGGCAGACCCCAGCTACAGTAGTAAGTAGGTCCCCATGCAGTCTATCAGCCAGCACGGTGTCACATTTGTAGCTGCTTTCCTGTGGGAGCTATCTTCAATACCACACTTTTTCTGTTCAGCTCCCATTGAAAAAATACATGTGTCTGTTAAGTTATGCCACTGAGTATGGGAGCTACAAGAAAGCAGGAAGGCAGACCCCAGCTACAGTAGTAAGTAGGTCCCCATGCAGTCTATCAGCCAGCACGGTGTCACATTTGCAGCTGCTTTCCTGTGGGAGCTATCTTCAATACCACACTTTTTCTCCTCAGCTCCCATTGAAAAAATACATGTGTCTGTTAAGTTATGCCACTGAGTATGGGAGCTACAAGAAAGCAGGAAGGCAGACCCCAGCTACAGTAGTAAGTAGGTCCCCATGCAGTCTATCAGCCAGCACGGTGTCACATTTGCAGCTGCTTTCCTGTGGGAGCTATCTTCAATACCACACTTTTTCTGTTCAGCTCCCATTGAAAAAAATACATTTTGCCTATTCAGTTATACCGCTGAGTATGGGAGTTACAAGAAAGCAGGAAGGCAGACCCCAGCTACAGTAGTAAGTAGGTCCGCATGCAGTCTATCATTCACAACAGTGTCACATTTGCAGCTGCTTTCCTGTGGGAGCTATCTTCAATACCACATTTTTTCCCCTCAGCTCCCATTGAAAAAATACATGTGTCTGTTAAGTTATGCCACTGAGTATGGGAGCTACAAGAAAGCAGGAAGGCAGACCCCAGCTACCGTAGTAAATAGGTCCCCATGCAGTCTATCAGCCAGCACGGTGTCACATTTGCAGCTGCTTTCCTGTGGGAGCTATCTTCAATACCACAGTTTTTCTGTTCAGCTCCCATTGAAAAAATACATGTGTCTGTTAAGGTATACAACTGAATATGGGAGCTACAAGAAAGCAGGAAGGCAGACCCCAGCTACAGTAGTAAGTAGGTCCCCATGCAGTCTATCAGCCAGCACGGTGTCACATTTGCAGCTGCTTTCCTGTGGGAGCTATGTTCAATACCACACTTTTTCTGTTCAGCTCCCATTGAAAAAATACATGTGTCTATTAAGGTATACCAGTGAGAATGGCACCTAGAACAAAGCAGGAAGGCAGACCCCAGCTACAGTAGTAAGTAGGTCCCCATGCAGTCTATCAGCCAGCACGGTGTCACATTTGCAGCTGCTTTCCTGTGGGAGCGGTCTTCAATACCACACTTTTTCTGTTCAGCTCCCATTGAAAACAATACATTTTGTCTGTTAAGTTATACCGCTGAGTATGGGAGCTACCAGAAAGCAGGAACGCAGACCCCAGCTACAGTAGTAAGTAGGTCTCCATGCAGTCTATCAGCCAGCACGGTGTGACATTTGCAGCTCCTTTCCTGTGGGAGCTATCTTCAATACCACACTTTTTCTGTTCAGCTCCCATTGAAAAAATACATGTGTCTGTTAAGTTATGCCACTGAGTATGGGAGCTACAAGAAAGCAGGAAGGCAGACCCCAGCTACAGTAGTAAGTAGGTCCCCATGCAGTCTATCAGACACCACGCTGTCACATTTGCAGCTGCTTTCCTGTGGGAGCTATCTTCAATACCACACTTTTTCTCCTCAGCTCCCATTGAAAAAATACATGTGTCTGTTAAGGTATACCACTGAATATGGGAGCTACGAGAAAGTAGGAAGGCAGACCCCAGCTACAGTAGTAAGTAGGTCTCCCTGCAGTCTATCAGCCAGCACGGTGTCACATTTGCAGCTGCTTTCCTGTGGGAGCTATCTTCAATACCACACTTTCTCTGTTCAGCTCCCATTGAAAAAATACATGTGTCTGTTAAGTTATGCCACTGAGTATGGGAGCTACAAGAAAGCAGGAAGGCAGACCCCAGCTACAGTAGTAAGTAGGTCCCCATGCAGTCTATCAGCCAGCACGGTGTCACATTTGCAGCTCCTTTCCTGTGGGAGCTATCTTCAATACCACACTTTTTCTGTTCAGCTCCCATTGAAAAAATACATGTGTCTGTTAAGTTATGCCACTGAGTATGGGAGCTACAAGAAAGCAGGAAGGCAGACCCCAGCTACAGTAGTAAGTAGGTCCCCATGCAGTCTATCAGCCAGCACGGTGTCACATTTGCAGCTCCTTTCCTGTGGGAGCTATCTTCAATACCACACTTTTTCTGTTCAGCTCCCATTGAAAAAATACATGTGTCTGTTAAGTTATGCCACTGAGTATGGGAGCTACAAGAAAGCAGGAAGGCAGACCCCAGCTACAGTAGTAAGTAGGTCCCCATGCAGTCTATCAGCCAGCACGGTGTCACATTTGCAGCTGCTTTCCTGTGGGAGCTATCTTCAATACCACACTTTTTATCCTCAGCTCCCATTGAAAAAATACATGTGTCTGTTAAGTTATGCCACTGAGTATGGGAGCTACAAGAAAGCAGGAAGGCAGACCCCAGCTACAGTAGTAAGTAGGTCCCCATGCAGTCTATCAGCCAGCACGGTGTCACATTTGCAGCTGCTTTCCTGTGGGAGCTATCTTCAATACCACACTTTTTCTGTTCAGCTCCCATTGAAAAAATACATGTGTCTGTTAAGTTATGCCACTGAGTATGGGAGCTACAAGAAAGCAGGAAGGCAGACCCCAGCTACAGTAGTAAGTAGGTCCCCATGCAGTCTATCAGCCAGCACGGTGTCACATTTGCAGCTCCTTTCCTGTGGGAGCTATCTTCAATACCACACTTTTTATCCTCAGCTCCCATTGAAAAAATACATGTGTCTGTTAAGTTATGCCACTGAGTATGGGAGCTACAAGAAAGCAGGAAGGCAGACCCCAGCTACAGTAGTAAGTAGGTCCCCATGCAGTCTATCAGCCAGCACGGTGTCACATTTGTAGCTGCTTTCCTGTGGGAGCTATCTTCAATACCACACTTTTTCTGTTCAGCTCCCATTGAAAAAATACATGTGTCTGTTAAGTTATGCCACTGAGTATGGGAGCTACAAGAAAGCAGGAAGGCAGACCCCAGCTACAGTAGTAAGTAGGTCCCCATGCAGTCTATCAGCCAGCACGGTGTCACATTTGCAGCTCCTTTCCTGTGGGAGCTATCTTCAATACCACACTTTTTATCCTCAGCTCCCATTGAAAAAATACATGTGTCTGTTAAGTTATGCCACTGAGTATGGGAGCTACAAGAAAGCAGGAAGGCAGACCCCAGCTACAGTAGTAAGTAGGTCCCCATGCAGTCTATCAGCCAGCACGGTGTCACATTTGCAGCTGCTTTCCTGTGGGAGCTATCTTCAATACCACACTTTTTCTGTTCAGCTCCCATTGAAAAAATACATGTGTCTGTTAAGTTATGCCACTGAGTATGGGAGCTACAAGAAAGCAGGAAGGCAGACCCCAGCTACAGTAGTAAGTAGGTCCCCATGCAGTCTATCAGCCAGCACGGTGTCACATTTGCAGCTCCTTTCCTGTGGGAGCTATCTTCAATACCACGCTTTTTCTGTTCAGCTCCCATTGAAAAAATACATGTGTCTATTAAGGTATACCACTGAATATGGGAGCTACAAGAAAGCAGGAAGGCAGACCCCAGCTACAGTAGTAAGTAGGTCCCCATGCAGTCTATCAGCCAGCACGGTGTCACATTTGCAGCTGCTTTCCTGTGGGAGCTATCTTCAATACCACACTTTTTCTGTTCAGCTCCCATTGAAAAAATACATGTGTCTGTTAAGTTATGCCACTGAGTATGGGAGCTACAAGAAAGCAGGAAGGCAGACCCCAGCTACAGTAGTAAGTAGGTCCCCATGCAGTCTATCAGCCAGCACGGTGTGACATTTGCAGCTCCTTTCCTGTGGGAGCTATCTTCAATACCACACTTTTTATCCTCAGCTCCCATTGAAAAAATACATGTGTCTGTTAAGTTATGCCACTGAGTATGGGAGCTACAAGAAAGCAGGAAGGCAGACCCCAGCTACAGTAGTAAGTAGGTCCCCATGCAGTCTATCAGCCAGCACGGTGTCACATTTGCAGCTGCTTTCCTGTGGGAGCTATCTTCAATACCACACTTTTTCTGTTCAGCTCCCATTGAAAAAATACATGTGTCTGTTAAGTTATGCCACTGAGTATGGGAGCTACAAGAAAGCAGGAAGGCAGACCCCAGCTACAGTAGTAAGTAGGTCCCCATGCAGTCTATCAGCCAGCACGGTGTCACATTTGCAGCTGCTTTCCTGTGGGAGCTATCTTCAATACCACACTTTTTCTGTTCAGCTCCCATTGAAAAAATACATGTGTCTGTTAAGTTATGCCACTGAGTATGGGAGCTACAAGAAAGCAGGAAGGCAGACCCCAGCTACAGTAGTAAGTAGGTCCCCATGCAGTCTATCAGCCAGCACGGTGTCACATTTGCAGCTCCTTTCCTGTGGGAGCTATCTTCAATACCACACTTTTTATCCTCAGCTCCCATTGAAAAAATACATGTGTCTGTTAAGTTATGCCACTGAGTATGGGAGCTACAAGAAAGCAGGAAGGCAGACCCCAGCTACAGTAGTAAGTAGGTCCCCATGCAGTCTATCAGCCAGCACGGTGTCACATTTGCAGCTGCTTTCCTGTGGGAGCTATCTTCAATACCACAATTTTTCTGTTCAGCTCCCATTGAAAAAATACATGTGTCTGTTAAGTTATGCCACTGAGTATGGGAGCTACAAGAAAGCAGGAAGGCAGACCCCAGCTACAGTAGTAAGTAGGTCCCCATGCAGTCTATCAGCCAGCACGGTGTCACATTTGCAGCTGCTTTCCTGTGGGAGCTATCTTCAATACCACACTTTTTCTGTTCAGCTCCCATTGAAAAAATACATGTGTCTGTTAAGTTATGCCACTGAGTATGGGAGCTACAAGAAAGCAGGAAGGCAGACCCCAGCTACAGTAGTAAGTAGGTCCCCATGCAGTCTATCAGCCAGCACGGTGTCACATTTGCAGCTCCTTTCCTGTGGGAGCTATCTTCAATACCACACTTTTTATCCTCAGCTCCCATTGAAAAAATACATGTGTCTGTTAAGTTATGCCACTGAGTATGGGAGCTACAAGAAAGCAGGAAGGCAGACCCCAGCTACAGTAGTAAGTAGGTCCCCATGCAGTCTATCAGCCAGCACGGTGTCACATTTGTAGCTGCTTTCCTGTGGGAGCTATCTTCAATACCACACTTTTTCTGTTCAGCTCCCATTGAAAAAATACATGTGTCTGTTAAGTTATGCCACTGAGTATGGGAGCTACAAGAAAGCAGGAAGGCAGACCCCAGCTACAGTAGTAAGTAGGTCCCCATGCAGTCTATCAGCCAGCACGGTGTCACATTTGCAGCTCCTTTCCTGTGGGAGCTATCTTCAATACCACGCTTTTTCTGTTCAGCTCCCATTGAAAAAATACATGTGTCTATTAAGGTATACCACTGAATATGGGAGCTACAAGAAAGCAGGAAGGCAGACCCCAGCTACAGTAGTAAGTAGGTCCCCATGCAGTCTATCAGCCAGCACGGTGTCACATTTGCAGCTGCTTTCCTGTGGGAGCTATCTTCAATACCACACTTTTTCTGTTCAGCTCCCATTGAAAAAATACATGTGTCTGTTAAGTTATGCCACTGAGTATGGGAGCTACAAGAAAGCAGGAAGGCAGACCCTGCCGCGAAGTTTTCGGCTCTTGGCCTGAAAAACCCAGACTTGAAGCCTGAAACCCATTCACGAAGCCTGAAACCCAGGCACGAAGGCCTGAAACCCAGGCACGAAGGCCTGAAACCCAGGCACGAAGCCTGAAACATAGGCACGAAGCCTGAAACATAGGCACGAAGCCTGAAACATAGGCACAAAGGCCTGAAACCCAGGCACGAAGCCTGAAATCCAGGCACGAAGTCTGAAACCCAGGCACGAAGGCCTGAAACCCAGGCACGAAGCCTGAAACCCGGGCACGAAGGCCGGAAACCCAGGCACGAAGCCTGAAAACCCAGGCACGAAGCCTGAAATCCAGGCACGAAGGCCTGAAACCCAGGCACGAAGGCCTGAAACCCAGGCACAAAAGCCTGAACAACCCAGGCACAAAGGCCTGAAAAACCCAGGCACGAAGCCTACTTCATGCGGCGATCAACCCAGGGTCCGATTCTCAGCTGGGTGGGAAGAAATCAGTCCTACTCAATGTGAGTGATAGCAGAAATCTTCTTCTTCATTGAGAGCAGGCTCTAACTTATATACACAGCAGCTTCAAAGCTAGCTCAGCAACAGCAGCTAATAGATTACATTCTTACGCTCATCCTACTTGCGGTTTCTGCGATAAGCAAGCTCCCTCACATTTTCCCATCTTGTTTTTCCCCCGTAGTTGTTTTCCACCTTGGGCTGTTACCTCGTTAGCTGAAAACAGCCCGACCTTGAAGGAAGAGAAAGCGGCCTGCTGTCTACATGACAGAAACTGCTTTAACCATGGCTCTGGCTCTGGTCTTGATTGTGCATTAAATTCATATAACTGGAACTCAGATTGCCTTGCCCCATCGGGCCTAACATTATACCCTGGGATCCATGTCCATTCTCCCTTAACCACTCCTCGACAAGACCCCAGCTACAGTAGTAAGTAGGTCCCCATGCAGTCTATCAGCCAGCACGGTGTCACATTTGCAGCTGCTTTCCTGTGGGAGCTATCTTCAATACCACACTTTTTCTGTTCAGCTCCCATTGAAAAAAATACATTTTGCCTATTCAGTTATACCGCTGAGTATGGGAGTTACAAGAAAGCAGGAAGGCAGACCCCAGCTACAGTAGTAAGTAGGTCCCCATGCAGTCTATGAGCCAGCACGGTGTCACATTTGCAGCTGCTTTCCTGTGGGAGCTATCTTCAATACCACACTTTTTCTCCTCAGCTCCCATTGAAAAAATACATGTGTCTGTTAAGTTATGCCACTGAGTATGGGAGCTACAAGAAAGCAGGAAGGCAGACCCCAGCTACAGTAGTAAGTAGGTCCCCATGCAGTCTATCAGCCAGCACGGTGTCACATTTGCAGCTGCTTTCCTGTGGGAGCTATCTTCAATACCACACTTTTTCTGTTCAGCTCCCATTGAAAAAATACATGTGTCTGTTAAGTTATGCCACTGAGTATGGGAGCTACAAGAAAGCAGGAAGGCAGACCCCAGCTACAGTAGTAAGTAGGTCCCCATGCAGTCTATCAGCCAGCACGGTGTCACATTTGCAGCTGCTTTCCTGTGGGAGCTATCTTCAATACCACACTTTTTCTCCTCAGCTCCCATTGAAAAAATACATGTGTCTGTTAAGTTATGCCACTGAGTATGGGAGCTACAAGAAAGCAGGAAGGCAGACCCCAGCTACAGTAGTAAGTAGGTCCCCATGCAGTCTATCAGCCAGCACGGTGTCACATTTGCAGCTCCTTTCCTGTGGGAGCTATCTTCAATACCACACTTTTTCTGTTCAGCTCCCATTGAAAAAATACATGTGTCTGTTAAGTTATGCCACTGAGTATGGGAGCTACAAGAAAGCAGGAAGGCAGACCCCAGCTACAGTAGTAAGTAGGTCCCCATGCAGTCTATCAGCCAGCACGGTGTCACATTTGCAGCTGCTTTCCTGTGGGAGCTATCTTCAATACCACACTTTTTCTGTTCAGCTCCCATTGAAAAAATACATGTGTCTGTTAAGTTATGCCACTGAGTATGGGAGCTACAAGAAAGCAGGAAGGCAGACCCTGCCGCGAAGTTTTCGGTTCTTGGCCTGAAAAACCCAGACTTGAAGCCTGAAACCCAGGCACGAAGCCTGAAACCCAGGCACGAAGGCCTGAAACCCAGGCACGAAGGCCTGAAACCCAGGCACGAAGCCTGAAACATAGGCACGAAGCCTGAAACATAGGCACGAAGCCTGAAACATAGGCACAAAGGCCTGAAACCCAGGCACGAAGCCTGAAATCCAGGCACGAAGTCTGAAACCCAGGCACGAAGGCCTGAAACCCAGGCACGAAGCCTGAAACCCGGGCACGAAGGCCGGAAACCCAGGCACGAAGCCTGAAAACCCAGGCACGAAGCCTGAAATCCAGGCACGAAGGCCTGAAACCCAGGCACGAAGGCCTGAAACCCAGGCACAAAAGCCTGAACAACCCAGGCACAAAGGCCTGAAAAACCCAGGCACGAAGCCTACTTCATGCGGCGATCAACCCAGGGTCCGATTCTCAGCTGGGTGGGAAGAAATCAGTCCTACTCAATGTGAGTGATAGCAGAAATCTTCTTCTTCATTGAGAGCAGGCTCTAACTTATATACACAGCAGCTTCAAAGCTAGCTCAGCAACAGCAGCTAATAGATTACATTCTTACGCTCATCCTACTTGCGGTTTCTGCGATAAGCAAGCTCCCTCACATTTTCCCATCTTGTTTTTCCCCCGTAGTTGTTTTCCACCTTGGGCTGTTACCTCGTTAGCTGAAAACAGCCCGACCTTGAAGGAAGAGAAAGCGGCCTGCTGTCTACATGACAGAAACTGCTTTAACCATGGCTCTGGCTCTGGTCTTGATTGTGCATTAAATTCATATAACTGGAACTCAGATTGCCTTGCCCCATCGGGCCTAACATTATACCCTGGGATCCATGTCCATTCTCCCTTAACCACTCCTCGACAAGACCCCAGCTACAGTAGTAAGTAGGTCCCCATGCAGTCTATCAGCCAGCACGGTGTCACATTTGCAGCTGCTTTCCTGTGGGAGCTATCTTCAATACCACACTTTTTCTGTTCAGCTCCCATTGAAAAAAATACATTTTGCCTATTCAGTTATACCGCTGAGTATGGGAGCTACAAGAAAGCAGGAAGGCAGACCCCAGCTACAGTAGTAAGTAGGTCCCCATGCAGTCTATCAGCCAGCACGGTGTCACATTTGCAGCTGCTTTCCTGTGGGAGCTATCTTCAATACCACACTTTTTCTGTTCAGCTCCCATTGAAAAAATACATGTGTCTGTTAAGTTATGCCACTGAGTATGGGAGCTACAAGAAAGCAGGAAGGCAGACCCCAGCTACAGTAGTAAGTAGGTCCCCATGCAGTCTATCAGCCAGCACGGTGTCACATTTGCAGCTGCTTTCCTGTGGGAGCTATCTTCAATACCACACTTTTTCTCCTCAGCTCCCATTGAAAAAATACATGTGTCTGTTAAGTTATGCCACTGAGTATGGGAGCTACAAGAAAGCAGGAAGGCAGACCCCAGCTACAGTAGTAAGTAGGTCCCCATGCAGTCTATCAGCCAGCACGGTGTCACATTTGCAGCTCCTTTCCTGTGGGAGCTATCTTCAATACCACACTTTTTATCCTCAGCTCCCATTGAAAAAATACATGTGTCTGTTAAGTTATGCCACTGAGTATGGGAGCTACAAGAAAGCAGGAAGGCAGACCCCAGCTACAGTAGTAAGTAGGTCCCCATGCAGTCTATCAGCCAGCACGGTGTCACATTTGTAGCTGCTTTCCTGTGGGAGCTATCTTCAATACCACACTTTTTCTGTTCAGCTCCCATTGAAAAAATACATGTGTCTGTTAAGTTATGCCACTGAGTATGGGAGCTACAAGAAAGCAGGAAGGCAGACCCCAGCTACAGTAGTAAGTAGGTCCCCATGCAGTCTATCAGCCAGCACGGTGTCACATTTGCAGCTCCTTTCCTGTGGGAGCTATCTTCAATACCACACTTTTTATCCTCAGCTCCCATTGAAAAAATACATGTGTCTGTTAAGGTATACCACTGAATATGGGAGCTACAAGAAAGCAGGAAGGCAGACCCCAGCTACAGTAGTAAGTAGGTCCCCATGCAGTCTATCAGCCAGCACGGTGTCACATTTGCAGCTGCTTTCCTGTGGGAGCTATCTTCAATACCACACTTTTTCTGTTCAGCTCCCATTGAAAAAATACATGTGTCTGTTAAGTTATGCCACTGAGTATGGGAGCTACAAGAAAGCAGGAAGGCAGACCCCAGCTACAGTAGTAAGTAGGTCCCCATGCAGTCTATCAGCCAGCACGGTGTCACATTTGCAGCTCCTTTCCTGTGGGAGCTATCTTCAATACCACACTTTTTCTGTTCAGCTCCCATTGAAAAAATACATGTGTCTGTTAAGGTATACCACTGAATATGGGAGCTACAAGAAAGCAGGAAGGCAGACCCCAGCTACAGTAGTAAGTAGGTCCCCATGCAGTCTATCAGCCAGCACGGTGTCACATTTGCAGCTGCTTTCCTGTGGGAGCTATCTTCAATACCACACTTTTTCTGTTCAGCTCCCATTGAAAAAATACATGTGTCTGTTAAGTTATGCCACTGAGTATGGGAGCTACAAGAAAGCAGGAAGGCAGACCCCAGCTACAGTAGTAAGTAGGTCCCCATGCAGTCTATCAGCCAGCACGGTGTCACATTTGCAGCTCCTTTCCTGTGGGAGCTATCTTCAATACCACACTTTTTATCCTCAGCTCCCATTGAAAAAATACATGTGTCTGTTAAGTTATGCCACTGAGTATGGGAGCTACAAGAAAGCAGGAAGGCAGACCCCAGCTACAGTAGTAAGTAGGTCCCCATGCAGTCTATCAGCCAGCACGGTGTCACATTTGCAGCTCCTTTCCTGTGGGAGCTATCTTCAATACCACACTTTTTATCCTCAGCTCCCATTGAAAAAATACATGTGTCTGTTAAGTTATGCCACTGAGTATGGGAGCTACAAGAAAGCAGGAAGGCAGACCCCAGCTACAGTAGTAAGTAGGTCCCCATGCAGTCTATCAGCCAGCACGGTGTCACATTTGCAGCTGCTTTCCTGTGGGAGCTATCTTCAATACCACACTTTTTCTGTTCAGCTCCCATTGAAAAAATACATGTGTCTGTTAAGTTATGCCACTGAGTATGGGAGCTACAAGAAAGCAGGAAGGCAGACCCTGCCGCGAAGTTTTCGGCTCTTGGCCTGAAAAACCCAGACTTGAAGCCTGAAACCCATTCACGAAGCCTGAAACCCAGGCACGAAGGCCTGAAACCCAGGCACGAAGGCCTGAAACCCAGGCACGAAGCCTGAAACATAGGCACGAAGCCTGAAACATAGGCACGAAGCCTGAAACATAGGCACAAAGGCCTGAAACCCAGGCACGAAGCCTGAAACCCAGGCACGAAGTCTGAAACCCAGGCACGAAGGCCTGAAACCCAGGCACGAAGCCTGAAACCCGGGCACGAAGGCCGGAAACCCAGGCACGAAGCCTGAAAACCCAGGCACGAAGCCTGAAATCCAGGCACGAAGGCCTGAAACCCAGGCACGAAGGCCTGAAACCCAGGCACAAAAGCCTGAACAACCCAGGCACAAAGGCCTGAAAAACCCAGGCACGAAGCCTACTTCATGCGGCGATCAACCCAGGGTCCGATTCTCAGCTGGGTGGGAAGAAATCAGTCCTACTCAATGTGAGTGATAGCAGAAATCTTCTTCTTCATTGAGAGCAGGCTCTAACTTATATACACAGCAGCTTCAAAGCTAGCTCAGCAACAGCAGCTAATAGATTACATTCTTACGCTCATCCTACTTGCGGTTTCTGCGATAAGCAAGCTCCCTCACATTTTCCCATCTTGTTTTTCCCCCGTAGTTGTTTTCCACCTTGGGCTGTTACCTCGTTAGCTGAAAACAGCCCGACCTTGAAGGAAGAGAAAGCGGCCTGCTGTCTACATGACAGAAACTGCTTTAACCATGGCTCTGGCTCTGGTCTTGATTGTGCATTAAATTCATATAACTGGAACTCAGATTGCCTTGCCCCATCGGGCCTAACATTATACCCTGGGATCCATGTCCATTCTCCCTTAACCACTCCTCGACAAGACCCCAGCTACAGTAGTAAGTAGGTCCCCATGCAGTCTATCAGCCAGCACGGTGTCACATTTGCAGCTGCTTTCCTGTGGGAGCTATCTTCAATACCACACTTTTTTTGTTCAGCTCCCATTGAAAAAAATACATTTTGCCTATTCAGTTATACCGCTGAGTATGGGAGTTACAAGAAAGCAGGAAGGCAGACCCCAGCTACAGTAGTAAGTAGGTCCCCATGCAGTCTATCAGCCAGCACGGTGTCACATTTGCAGCTGCTTTCCTGTGGGAGCTATCTTCAATACCACACTTTTTCTCCTCAGCTCCCATTGAAAAAATACATGTGTCTGTTAAGTTATGCCACTGAGTATGGGAGCTACAAGAAAGCAGGAAGGCAGACCCCAGCTACAGTAGTAAGTAGGTCCCCATGCAGTCTATCAGCCAGCACGGTGTCACATTTGCAGCTGCTTTCCTGTGGGAGCTATCTTCAATACCACACTTTTTCTGTTCAGCTCCCATTGAAAAAATACATGTGTCTGTTAAGTTATGCCACTGAGTATGGGAGCTACAAGAAAGCAGGAAGGCAGACCCCAGCTACAGTAGTAAGTAGGTCCCCATGCAGTCTATCAGCCAGCACGGTGTCACATTTGCAGCTGCTTTCCTGTGGGAGCTATCTTCAATACCACACTTTTTCTCCTCAGCTCCCATTGAAAAAATACATGTGTCTGTTAAGTTATGCCACTGAGTATGGGAGCTACAAGAAAGCAGGAAGGCAGACCCCAGCTACAGTAGTAAGTAGGTCCCCATGCAGTCTATCAGCCAGCACGGTGTCACATTTGCAGCTCCTTTCCTGTGGGAGCTATCTTCAATACCACACTTTTTATCCTCAGCTCCCATTGAAAAAATACATGTGTCTGTTAAGTTATGCCACTGAGTATGGGAGCTACAAGAAAGCAGGAAGGCAGACCCCAGCTACAGTAGTAAGTAGGTCCCCATGCAGTCTATCAGCCAGCACGGTGTCACATTTGTAGCTGCTTTCCTGTGGGAGCTATCTTCAATACCACACTTTTTCTGTTCAGCTCCCATTGAAAAAATACATGTGTCTGTTAAGTTATGCCACTGAGTATGGGAGCTACAAGAAAGCAGGAAGGCAGACCCCAGCTACAGTAGTAAGTAGGTCCCCATGCAGTCTATCAGCCAGCACGGTGTCACATTTGCAGCTCCTTTCCTGTGGGAGCTATCTTCAATACCACACTTTTTATCCTCAGCTCCCATTGAAAAAATACATGTGTCTGTTAAGTTATGCCACTGAGTATGGGAGCTACAAGAAAGCAGGAAGGCAGACCCCAGCTACAGTAGTAAGTAGGTCCCCATGCAGTCTATCAGCCAGCACGGTGTCACATTTGCAGCTGCTTTCCTGTGGGAGCTATCTTCAATACCACACTTTTTCTGTTCAGCTCCCATTGAAAAAATACATGTGTCTGTTAAGTTATGCCACTGAGTATGGGAGCTACAAGAAAGCAGGAAGGCAGACCCCAGCTACAGTAGTAAGTAGGTCCCCATGCAGTCTATCAGCCAGCACGGTGTCACATTTGCAGCTCCTTTCCTGTGGGAGCTATCTTCAATACCACACTTTTTCTGTTCAGCTCCCATTGAAAAAATACATGTGTCTGTTAAGGTATACCACTGAATATGGGAGCTACAAGAAAGCAGGAAGGCAGACCCCAGCTACAGTAGTAAGTAGGTCCCCATGCAGTCTATCAGCCAGCACGGTGTCACATTTGCAGCTGCTTTCCTGTGGGAGCTATCTTCAATACCACACTTTTTCTGTTCAGCTCCCATTGAAAAAATACATGTGTCTGTTAAGTTATGCCACTGAGTATGGGAGCTACAAGAAAGCAGGAAGGCAGACCCCAGCTACAGTAGTAAGTAGGTCCCCATGCAGTCTATCAGCCAGCACGGTGTCACATTTGCAGCTCCTTTCCTGTGGGAGCTATCTTCAATACCACACTTTTTATCCTCAGCTCCCATTGAAAAAATACATGTGTCTGTTAAGTTATGCCACTGAGTATGGGAGCTACAAGAAAGCAGGAAGGCAGACCCCAGCTACAGTAGTAAGTAGGTCCCCATGCAGTCTATCAGCCAGCACGGTGTCACATTTGCAGCTGCTTTCCTGTGGGAGCTATCTTCAATACCACACTTTTTATCCTCAGCTCCCATTGAAAAAATACATGTGTCTGTTAAGTTATGCCACTGAGTATGGGAGCTACAAGAAAGCAGGAAGGCAGACCCCAGCTACAGTAGTAAGTAGGTCCCCATGCAGTCTATCAGCCAGCACGGTGTCACATTTGCAGCTGCTTTCCTGTGGGAGCTATCTTCAATACCACACTTTTTCTGTTCAGCTCCCATTGAAAAAATACATGTGTCTGTTAAGTTATGCCACTGAGTATGGGAGCTACAAGAAAGCAGGAAGGCAGACCCCAGCTACAGTAGTAAGTAGGTCCCCATGCAGTCTATCAGCCAGCATGGTGTCACATTTGCAGCTCCTTTCCTGTGGGAGCTATCTTCAATACCACACTTTTTATCCTCAGCTCCCATTGAAAAAATACATGTGTCTGTTAAGTTATGCCACTGAGTATGGGAGCTACAAGAAAGCAGGAAGGCAGACCCCAGCTACAGTAGTAAGTAGGTCCCCATGCAGTCTATCAGCCAGCACGGTGTCACATTTGCAGCTGCTTTCCTGTGGGAGCTATCTTCAATACCACACTTTTTCTCCTCAGCTCCCATTGAAAAAATACATGTGTCTGTTAAGTTATGCCACTGAGTATGGGAGCTACAAGAAAGCAGGAAGGCAGACCCCAGCTACAGTAGTAAGTAGGTCCCCATGCAGTCTATCAGCCAGCACGGTGTCACATTTGCAGCTCCTTTCCTGTGGGAGCTATCTTCAATACCACACTTTTTATCCTCAGCTCCCATTGAAAAAATACATGTGTCTGTTAAGTTATGCCACTGAGTATGGGAGCTACAAGAAAGCAGGAAGGCAGACCCCAGCTACAGTAGTAAGTAGGTCCCCATGCAGTCTATCAGCCAGCACGGTGTCACATTTGTAGCTGCTTTCCTGTGGGAGCTATCTTCAATACCACACTTTTTCTGTTCAGCTCCCATTGAAAAAATACATGTGTCTGTTAAGTTATGCCACTGAGTATGGGAGCTACAAGAAAGCAGGAAGGCAGACCCCAGCTACAGTAGTAAGTAGGTCCCCATGCAGTCTATCAGCCAGCACGGTGTCACATTTGCAGCTGCTTTCCTGTGGGAGCTATCTTCAATACCACACTTTTTATCCTCAGCTCCCATTGAAAAAATACATGTGTCTGTTAAGTTATGCCACTGAGTATGGGAGCTACAAGAAAGCAGGAAGGCAGACCCCAGCTACAGTAGTAAGTAGGTCCCCATGCAGTCTATCAGCCAGCACGGTGTCACATTTGCAGCTGCTTTCCTGTGGGAGCTATCTTCAATACCACACTTTTTCTGTTCAGCTCCCATTGAAAAAATACATGTGTCTGTTAAGTTATGCCACTGAGTATGGGAGCTACAAGAAAGCAGGAAGGCAGACCCCAGCTACAGTAGTAAGTAGGTCCCCATGCAGTCTATCAGCCAGCACGGTGTCACATTTGCAGCTCCTTTCCTGTGGGAGCTATCTTCAATACCACACTTTTTCTGTTCAGCTCCCATTGAAAAAATACATGTGTCTGTTAAGGTATACCACTGAATATGGGAGCTACAAGAAAGCAGGAAGGCAGACCCCAGCTACAGTAGTAAGTAGGTCCCCATGCAGTCTATCAGCCAGCACGGTGTCACATTTGCAGCTGCTTTCCTGTGGGAGCTATCTTCAATACCACACTTTTTCTGTTCAGCTCCCATTGAAAAAATACATGTGTCTGTTAAGTTATGCCACTGAGTATGGGAGCTACAAGAAAGCAGGAAGGCAGACCCCAGCTACAGTAGTAAGTAGGTCCCCATGCAGTCTATCAGCCAGCACGGTGTCACATTTGCAGCTCCTTTCCTGTGGGAGCTATCTTCAATACCACACTTTTTCTGTTCAGCTCCCATTGAAAAAATACATGTGTCTGTTAAGGTATACCACTGAATATGGGAGCTACAAGAAAGCAGGAAGGCAGACCCCAGCTACAGTAGTAAGTAGGTCCCCATGCAGTCTATCAGCCAGCACGGTGTCACATTTGCAGCTGCTTTCCTGTGGGAGCTATCTTCAATACCACACTTTTTCTGTTCAGCTCCCATTGAAAAAATACATGTGTCTGTTAAGTTATGCCACTGAGTATGGGAGCTACAAGAAAGCAGGAAGGCAGACCCCAGCTACAGTAGTAAGTAGGTCCCCATGCAGTCTATCAGCCAGCACGGTGTCACATTTGCAGCTCCTTTCCTGTGGGAGCTATCTTCAATACCACACTTTTTATCCTCAGCTCCCATTGAAAAAATACATGTGTCTGTTAAGTTATGCCACTGAGTATGGGAGCTACAAGAAAGCAGGAAGGCAGACCCCAGCTACAGTAGTAAGTAGGTCCCCATGCAGTCTATCAGCCAGCACGGTGTCACATTTGCAGCTGCTTTCCTGTGGGAGCTATCTTCAATACCACACTTTTTATCCTCAGCTCCCATTGAAAAAATACATGTGTCTGTTAAGTTATGCCACTGAGTATGGGAGCTACAAGAAAGCAGGAAGGCAGACCCCAGCTACAGTAGTAAGTAGGTCCCCATGCAGTCTATCAGCCAGCACGGTGTCACATTTGCAGCTGCTTTCCTGTGGGAGCTATCTTCAATACCACACTTTTTCTGTTCAGCTCCCATTGAAAAAATACATGTGTCTGTTAAGTTATGCCACTGAGTATGGGAGCTACAAGAAAGCAGGAAGGCAGACCCCAGCTACAGTAGTAAGTAGGTCCCCATGCAGTCTATCAGCCAGCATGGTGTCACATTTGCAGCTCCTTTCCTGTGGGAGCTATCTTCAATACCACACTTTTTATCCTCAGCTCCCATTGAAAAAATACATGTGTCTGTTAAGTTATGCCACTGAGTATGGGAGCTACAAGAAAGCAGGAAGGCAGACCCCAGCTACAGTAGTAAGTAGGTCCCCATGCAGTCTATCAGCCAGCACGGTGTCACATTTGCAGCTGCTTTCCTGTGGGAGCTATCTTCAATACCACACTTTTTCTCCTCAGCTCCCATTGAAAAAATACATGTGTCTGTTAAGTTATGCCACTGAGTATGGGAGCTACAAGAAAGCAGGAAGGCAGACCCCAGCTACAGTAGTAAGTAGGTCCCCATGCAGTCTATCAGCCAGCACGGTGTCACATTTGCAGCTCCTTTCCTGTGGGAGCTATCTTCAATACCACACTTTTTATCCTCAGCTCCCATTGAAAAAATACATGTGTCTGTTAAGTTATGCCACTGAGTATGGGAGCTACAAGAAAGCAGGAAGGCAGACCCCAGCTACAGTAGTAAGTAGGTCCCCATGCAGTCTATCAGCCAGCACGGTGTCACATTTGTAGCTGCTTTCCTGTGGGAGCTATCTTCAATACCACACTTTTTCTGTTCAGCTCCCATTGAAAAAATACATGTGTCTGTTAAGTTATGCCACTGAGTATGGGAGCTACAAGAAAGCAGGAAGGCAGACCCCAGCTACAGTAGTAAGTAGGTCCCCATGCAGTCTATCAGCCAGCACGGTGTCACATTTGCAGCTGCTTTCCTGTGGGAGCTATCTTCAATACCACACTTTTTATCCTCAGCTCCCATTGAAAAAATACATGTGTCTGTTAAGTTATGCCACTGAGTATGGGAGCTACAAGAAAGCAGGAAGGCAGACCCCAGCTACAGTAGTAAGTAGGTCCCCATGCAGTCTATCAGCCAGCACGGTGTCACATTTGCAGCTGCTTTCCTGTGGGAGCTATCTTCAATACCACACTTTTTCTGTTCAGCTCCCATTGAAAAAATACATGTGTCTGTTAAGTTATGCCACTGAGTATGGGAGCTACAAGAAAGCAGGAAGGCAGACCCTGCCGCGAAGTTTTCGGCTCTTGGCCTGAAAAACCCAGACTTGAAGCCTGAAACCCATTCACGAAGCCTGAAACCCAGGCACGAAGGCCTGAAACCCAGGCACGAAGGCCTGAAACCCAGGCACGAAGCCTGAAACATAGGCACGAAGCCTGAAACATAGGCACGAAGCCTGAAACATAGGCACAAAGGCCTGAAACCCAGGCACGAAGCCTGAAACCCAGGCACGAAGTCTGAAACCCAGGCACGAAGGCCTGAAACCCAGGCACGAAGCCTGAAACCCGGGCACGAAGGCCGGAAACCCAGGCACGAAGCCTGAAAACCCAGGCACGAAGCCTGAAATCCAGGCACGAAGGCCTGAAACCCAGGCACGAAGGCCTGAAACCCAGGCACAAAAGCCTGAACAACCCAGGCACAAAGGCCTGAAAAACCCAGGCACGAAGCCTACTTCATGCGGCGATCAACCCAGGGTCCGATTCTCAGCTGGGTGGGAAGAAATCAGTCCTACTCAATGTGAGTGATAGCAGAAATCTTCTTCTTCATTGAGAGCAGGCTCTAACTTATATACACAGCAGCTTCAAAGCTAGCTCAGCAACAGCAGCTAATAGATTACATTCTTACGCTCATCCTACTTGCGGTTTCTGCGATAAGCAAGCTCCCTCACATTTTCCCATCTTGTTTTTCCCCCGTAGTTGTTTTCCACCTTGGGCTGTTACCTCGTTAGCTGAAAACAGCCCGACCTTGAAGGAAGAGAAAGCGGCCTGCTGTCTACATGACAGAAACTGCTTTAACCATGGCTCTGGCTCTGGTCTTGATTGTGCATTAAATTCATATAACTGGAACTCAGATTGCCTTGCCCCATCGGGCCTAACATTATACCCTGGGATCCATGTCCATTCTCCCTTAACCACTCCTCGACAAGACCCCAGCTACAGTAGTAAGTAGGTCCCCATGCAGTCTATCAGCCAGCACGGTGTCACATTTGCAGCTGCTTTCCTGTGGGAGCTATCTTCAATACCACACTTTTTCTGTTCAGCTCCCATTGAAAAAAATACATTTTGCCTATTCAGTTATACCGCTGAGTATGGGAGTTACAAGAAAGCAGGAAGGCAGACCCCAGCTACAGTAGTAAGTAGGTCCCCATGCAGTCTATCAGCCAGCACGGTGTCACATTTGCAGCTGCTTTCCTGTGGGAGCTATCTTCAATACCACACTTTTTCTCCTCAGCTCCCATTGAAAAAATACATGTGTCTGTTAAGTTATGCCACTGAGTATGGGAGCTACAAGAAAGCAGGAAGGCAGACCCCAGCTACAGTAGTAAGTAGGTCCCCATGCAGTCTATCAGCCAGCACGGTGTCACATTTGCAGCTCCTTTCCTGTGGGAGCTATCTTCAATACCACACTTTTTCTGTTCAGCTCCCATTGAAAAAATACATGTGTCTGTTAAGGTATACCACTGAATATGGGAGCTACAAGAAAGCAGGAAGGCAGACCCCAGCTACAGTAGTAAGTAGGTCCCCATGCAGTCTATCAGCCAGCACGGTGTCACATTTGCAGCTGCTTTCCTGTGGGAGCTATCTTCAATACCACACTTTTTCTGTTCAGCTCCCATTGAAAAAATACATGTGTCTGTTAAGTTATGCCACTGAGTATGGGAGCTACAAGAAAGCAGGAAGGCAGACCCCAGCTACAGTAGTAAGTAGGTCCCCATGCAGTCTATCAGCCAGCACGGTGTCACATTTGCAGCTCCTTTCCTGTGGGAGCTATCTTCAATACCACACTTTTTATCCTCAGCTCCCATTGAAAAAATACATGTGTCTGTTAAGTTATGCCACTGAGTATGGGAGCTACAAGAAAGCAGGAAGGCAGACCCCAGCTACAGTAGTAAGTAGGTCCCCATGCAGTCTATCAGCCAGCACGGTGTCACATTTGCAGCTGCTTTCCTGTGGGAGCTATCTTCAATACCACACTTTTTATCCTCAGCTCCCATTGAAAAAATACATGTGTCTGTTAAGTTATGCCACTGAGTATGGGAGCTACAAGAAAGCAGGAAGGCAGACCCCAGCTACAGTAGTAAGTAGGTCCCCATGCAGTCTATCAGCCAGCACGGTGTCACATTTGCAGCTGCTTTCCTGTGGGAGCTATCTTCAATACCACACTTTTTCTGTTCAGCTCCCATTGAAAAAATACATGTGTCTGTTAAGTTATGCCACTGAGTATGGGAGCTACAAGAAAGCAGGAAGGCAGACCCCAGCTACAGTAGTAAGTAGGTCCCCATGCAGTCTATCAGCCAGCATGGTGTCACATTTGCAGCTCCTTTCCTGTGGGAGCTATCTTCAATACCACACTTTTTATCCTCAGCTCCCATTGAAAAAATACATGTGTCTGTTAAGTTATGCCACTGAGTATGGGAGCTACAAGAAAGCAGGAAGGCAGACCCCAGCTACAGTAGTAAGTAGGTCCCCATGCAGTCTATCAGCCAGCACGGTGTCACATTTGCAGCTGCTTTCCTGTGGGAGCTATCTTCAATACCACACTTTTTCTCCTCAGCTCCCATTGAAAAAATACATGTGTCTGTTAAGTTATGCCACTGAGTATGGGAGCTACAAGAAAGCAGGAAGGCAGACCCCAGCTACAGTAGTAAGTAGGTCCCCATGCAGTCTATCAGCCAGCACGGTGTCACATTTGCAGCTCCTTTCCTGTGGGAGCTATCTTCAATACCACACTTTTTATCCTCAGCTCCCATTGAAAAAATACATGTGTCTGTTAAGTTATGCCACTGAGTATGGGAGCTACAAGAAAGCAGGAAGGCAGACCCCAGCTACAGTAGTAAGTAGGTCCCCATGCAGTCTATCAGCCAGCACGGTGTCACATTTGTAGCTGCTTTCCTGTGGGAGCTATCTTCAATACCACACTTTTTCTGTTCAGCTCCCATTGAAAAAATACATGTGTCTGTTAAGTTATGCCACTGAGTATGGGAGCTACAAGAAAGCAGGAAGGCAGACCCCAGCTACAGTAGTAAGTAGGTCCCCATGCAGTCTATCAGCCAGCACGGTGTCACATTTGCAGCTGCTTTCCTGTGGGAGCTATCTTCAATACCACACTTTTTATCCTCAGCTCCCATTGAAAAAATACATGTGTCTGTTAAGTTATGCCACTGAGTATGGGAGCTACAAGAAAGCAGGAAGGCAGACCCCAGCTACAGTAGTAAGTAGGTCCCCATGCAGTCTATCAGCCAGCACGGTGTCACATTTGCAGCTGCTTTCCTGTGGGAGCTATCTTCAATACCACACTTTTTCTGTTCAGCTCCCATTGAAAAAATACATGTGTCTGTTAAGTTATGCCACTGAGTATGGGAGCTACAAGAAAGCAGGAAGGCAGACCCTGCCGCGAAGTTTTCGGCTCTTGGCCTGAAAAACCCAGACTTGAAGCCTGAAACCCATTCACGAAGCCTGAAACCCAGGCACGAAGGCCTGAAACCCAGGCACGAAGGCCTGAAACCCAGGCACGAAGCCTGAAACATAGGCACGAAGCCTGAAACATAGGCACGAAGCCTGAAACATAGGCACAAAGGCCTGAAACCCAGGCACGAAGCCTGAAACCCAGGCACGAAGTCTGAAACCCAGGCACGAAGGCCTGAAACCCAGGCACGAAGCCTGAAACCCGGGCACGAAGGCCGGAAACCCAGGCACGAAGCCTGAAAACCCAGGCACGAAGCCTGAAATCCAGGCACGAAGGCCTGAAACCCAGGCACGAAGGCCTGAAACCCAGGCACAAAAGCCTGAACAACCCAGGCACAAAGGCCTGAAAAACCCAGGCACGAAGCCTACTTC
This sequence comes from Colius striatus, assembly GCF_028858725.1. NCBI lineage: Eukaryota > Metazoa > Chordata > Aves > Coliiformes > Coliidae > Colius > Colius striatus. The sequence continues at coordinate 64,300 of NW_026908544.1, forward strand.
ATGCGGCGATCAACCCAGGGTCCGATTCTCAGCTGGGTGGGAAGAAATCAGTCCTACTCAATGTGAGTGATAGCAGAAATCTTCTTCTTCATTGAGAGCAGGCTCTAACTTATATACACAGCAGCTTCAAAGCTAGCTCAGCAACAGCAGCTAATAGATTACATTCTTACGCTCATCCTACTTGCGGTTTCTGCGATAAGCAAGCTCCCTCACATTTTCCCATCTTGTTTTTCCCCCGTAGTTGTTTTCCACCTTGGGCTGTTACCTCGTTAGCTGAAAACAGCCCGACCTTGAAGGAAGAGAAAGCGGCCTGCTGTCTACATGACAGAAACTGCTTTAACCATGGCTCTGGCTCTGGTCTTGATTGTGCATTAAATTCATATAACTGGAACTCAGATTGCCTTGCCCCATCGGGCCTAACATTATACCCTGGGATCCATGTCCATTCTCCCTTAACCACTCCTCGACAAGACCCCAGCTACAGTAGTAAGTAGGTCCCCATGCAGTCTATCAGCCAGCACGGTGTCACATTTGCAGCTGCTTTCCTGTGGGAGCTATCTTCAATACCACACTTTTTCTGTTCAGCTCCCATTGAAAAAAATACATTTTGCCTATTCAGTTATACCGCTGAGTATGGGAGTTACAAGAAAGCAGGAAGGCAGACCCCAGCTACAGTAGTAAGTAGGTCCCCATGCAGTCTATCAGCCAGCACGGTGTCACATTTGCAGCTGCTTTCCTGTGGGAGCTATCTTCAATACCACACTTTTTCTCCTCAGCTCCCATTGAAAAAATACATGTGTCTGTTAAGTTATGCCACTGAGTATGGGAGCTACAAGAAAGCAGGAAGGCAGACCCCAGCTACAGTAGTAAGTAGGTCCCCATGCAGTCTATCAGCCAGCACGGTGTCACATTTGCAGCTGCTTTCCTGTGGGAGCTATCTTCAATACCACACTTTTTCTGTTCAGCTCCCATTGAAAAAATACATGTGTCTGTTAAGTTATGCCACTGAGTATGGGAGCTACAAGAAAGCAGGAAGGCAGACCCCAGCTACAGTAGTAAGTAGGTCCCCATGCAGTCTATCAGCCAGCATGGTGTCACATTTGCAGCTGCTTTCCTGTGGGAGCTATCTTCAATACCACACTTTTTCTCCTCAGCTCCCATTGAAAAAATACATGTGTCTGTTAAGTTATGCCACTGAGTATGGGAGCTACAAGAAAGCAGGAAGGCAGACCCCAGCTACAGTAGTAAGTAGGTCCCCATGCAGTCTATCAGCCAGCACGGTGTCACATTTGTAGCTGCTTTCCTGTGGGAGCTATCTTCAATACCACACTTTTTCTCCTCAGCTCCCATTGAAAAAATACATGTGTCTGTTAAGTTATGCCACTGAGTATGGGAGCTACAAGAAAGCAGGAAGGCAGACCCCAGCTACAGTAGTAAGTAGGTCCCCATGCAGTCTATCAGCCAGCACGGTGTCACATTTGCAGCTCTTTTCCTGTGGGAGCTATCTTCAATACCACACTTTTTATCCTCAGCTCCCATTGAAAAAATACATGTGTCTGTTAAGTTATGCCACTGAGTATGGGAGCTACAAGAAAGCAGGAAGGCAGACCCCAGCTACAGTAGTAAGTAGGTCCCCATGCAGTCTATCAGCCAGCACGGTGTCACATTTGTAGCTGCTTTCCTGTGGGAGCTATCTTCAATACCACACTTTTTCTGTTCAGCTCCCATTGAAAAAATACATGTGTCTGTTAAGTTATGCCACTGAGTATGGGAGCTACAAGAAAGCAGGAAGGCAGACCCCAGCTACAGTAGTAAGTAGGTCCCCATGCAGTCTATCAGCCAGCACGGTGTCACATTTGCAGCTCTTTTCCTGTGGGAGCTATCTTCAATACCACACTTTTTATCCTCAGCTCCCATTGAAAAAATACATGTGTCTGTTAAGTTATGCCACTGAGTATGGGAGCTACAAGAAAGCAGGAAGGCAGACCCCAGCTACAGTAGTAAGTAGGTCCCCATGCAGTCTATCAGCCAGCACAGTGTCACATTTGCAGCTGCTTTCCTGTGGGAGCTATCTTCAATACCACACTTTTTCTGTTCAGCTCCCATTGAAAAAATACATGTGTCTGTTAAGTTATGCCACTGAGTATGGGAGCTACAAGAAAGCAGGAAGGCAGACCCCAGCTACAGTAGTAAGTAGGTCCCCATGCAGTCTATCAGCCAGCACGGTGTCACATTTGCAGCTGCTTTCCTGTGGGAGCTATCTTCAATACCACACTTTTTCTCCTCAGCTCCCATTGAAAAAATACATGTGTCTGTTAAGTTATGCCACTGAGTATGGGAGCTACAAGAAAGCAGGAAGGCAGACCCCAGCTACAGTAGTAAGTAGGTCCCCATGCAGTCTATCAGCCAGCACGGTGTCACATTTGCAGCTGCTTTCCTGTGGGAGCTATCTTCAATACCACACTTTTTCTGTTCAGCTCCCATTGAAAAAATACATGTGTCTGTTAAGTTATGCCACTGAGTATGGGAGCTACAAGAAAGCAGGAAGGCAGACCCCAGCTACAGTAGTAAGTAGGTCCCCATGCAGTCTATCAGCCAGCACGGTGTCACATTTGCAGCTGCTTTCCTGTGGGAGCTATCTTCAATACCACACTTTTTCTGTTCAGCTCCCATTGAAAAAATACATGTGTCTGTTAAGTTATGCCACTGAGTATGGGAGCTACAAGAAAGCAGGAAGGCAGACCCTGCCGCGAAGTTTTCGGCTCTTGGCCTGAAAAACCCAGACTTGAAGCCTGAAACCCATTCACGAAGCCTGAAACCCAGGCACGAAGGCCTGAAACCCAGGCACGAAGGCCTGAAACCCAGGCACGAAGCCTGAAACATAGGCACGAAGCCTGAAACATAGGCACGAAGCCTGAAACATAGGCACAAAGGCCTGAAACCCAGGCACGAAGCCTGAAATCCAGGCACGAAGCCTGAAATCCAGGCACGAAGTCTGAAACCCAGGCACGAAGGCCTGAAACCCAGGCACGAAGCCTGAAACCCGGGCACGAAGGCCGGAAACCCAGGCACGAAGCCTGAAAACCCAGGCACGAAGCCTGAAATCCAGGCACGAAGGCCTGAAACCCAGGCACGAAGGCCTGAAACCCAGGCACAAAAGCCTGAACAACCCAGGCACAAAGGCCTGAAAAACCCAGGCACGAAGCCTACTTCATGCGGCGATCAACCCAGGGTCCGATTCTCAGCTGGGTGGGAAGAAATCAGTCCTACTCAATGTGAGTGATAGCAGAAATCTTCTTCTTCATTGAGAGCAGGCTCTAACTTATATACACAGCAGCTTCAAAGCTAGCTCAGCAACAGCAGCTAATAGATTACATTCTTACGCTCATCCTACTTGCGGTTTCTGCGATAAGCAAGCTCCCTCACATTTTCCCATCTTGTTTTTCCCCCGTAGTTGTTTTCCACCTTGGGCTGTTACCTCGTTAGCTGAAAACAGCCCGACCTTGAAGGAAGAGAAAGCGGCCTGCTGTCTACATGACAGAAACTGCTTTAACCATGGCTCTGGCTCTGGTCTTGATTGTGCATTAAATTCATATAACTGGAACTCAGATTGCCTTGCCCCATCGGGCCTAACATTATACCCTGGGATCCATGTCCATTCTCCCTTAACCACTCCTCGACAAGACCCCAGCTACAGTAGTAAGTAGGTCCCCATGCAGTCTATCAGCCAGCACGGTGTCACATTTGCAGCTGCTTTCCTGTGGGAGCTATCTTCAATACCACACTTTTTCTGTTCAGCTCCCATTGAAAAAAATACATTTTGCCTATTCAGTTATACCGCTGAGTATGGGAGTTACAAGAAAGCAGGAAGGCAGACCCCAGCTACAGTAGTAAGTAGGTCCCCATGCAGTCTATCAGCCAGCACGGTGTCACATTTGCAGCTGCTTTCCTGTGGGAGCTATCTTCAATACCACACTTTTTCTCCTCAGCTCCCATTGAAAAAATACATGTGTCTGTTAAGTTATGCCACTGAGTATGGGAGCTACAAGAAAGCAGGAAGGCAGACCCCAGCTACAGTAGTAAGTAGGTCCCCATGCAGTCTATCAGCCAGCACGGTGTCACATTTGCAGCTGCTTTCCTGTGGGAGCTATCTTCAATACCACACTTTTTCTGTTCAGCTCCCATTGAAAAAATACATGTGTCTGTTAAGTTATGCCACTGAGTATGGGAGCTACAAGAAAGCAGGAAGGCAGACCCCAGCTACAGTAGTAAGTAGGTCCCCATGCAGTCTATCAGCCAGCACGGTGTCACATTTGCAGCTGCTTTCCTGTGGGAGCTATCTTCAATACCACACTTTTTCTCCTCAGCTCCCATTGAAAAAATACATGTGTCTGTTAAGTTATGCCACTGAGTATGGGAGCTACAAGAAAGCAGGAAGGCAGACCCCAGCTACAGTAGTAAGTAGGTCCCCATGCAGTCTATCAGCCAGCACGGTGTCACATTTGCAGCTCCTTTCCTGTGGGAGCTATCTTCAATACCATACTTTTTATCCTCAGCTCCCATTGAAAAAATACATGTGTCTGTTAAGTTATGCCACTGAGTATGGGAGCTACAAGAAAGCAGGAAGGCAGACCCCAGCTACAGTAGTAAGTAGGTCCCCATGCAGTCTATCAGCCAGCACGGTGTCACATTTGTAGCTGCTTTCCTGTGGGAGCTATCTTCAATACCACACTTTTTCTGTTCAGCTCCCATTGAAAAAATACATGTGTCTGTTAAGTTATGCCACTGAGTATGGGAGCTACAAGAAAGCAGGAAGGCAGACCCCAGCTACAGTAGTAAGTAGGTCCCCATGCAGTCTATCAGCCAGCACGGTGTCACATTTGCAGCTCCTTTCCTGTGGGAGCTATCTTCAATACCACACTTTTTATCCTCAGCTCCCATTGAAAAAATACATGTGTCTGTTAAGTTATGCCACTGAGTATGGGAGCTACAAGAAAGCAGGAAGGCAGACCCCAGCTACAGTAGTAAGTAGGTCCCCATGCAGTCTATCAGCCAGCACGGTGTCACATTTGCAGCTGCTTTCCTGTGGGAGCTATCTTCAATACCACACTTTTTATCCTCAGCTCCCATTGAAAAAATACATGTGTCTGTTAAGTTATGCCACTGAGTATGGGAGCTACAAGAAAGCAGGAAGGCAGACCCCAGCTACAGTAGTAAGTAGGTCCCCATGCAGTCTATCAGCCAGCACGGTGTCACATTTGCAGCTGCTTTCCTGTGGGAGCTATCTTCAATACCACACTTTTTCTGTTCAGCTCCCATTGAAAAAATACATGTGTCTGTTAAGTTATGCCACTGAGTATGGGAGCTACAAGAAAGCAGGAAGGCAGACCCTGCCGCGAAGTTTTCGGCTCTTGGCCTGAAAAACCCAGACTTGAAGCCTGAAACCCATTCACGAAGCCTGAAACCCAGGCACGAAGGCCTGAAACCCAGGCACGAAGGCCTGAAACCCAGGCACGAAGCCTGAAACATAGGCACGAAGCCTGAAACATAGGCACGAAGCCTGAAACATAGGCACAAAGGCCTGAAACCCAGGCACGAAGCCTGAAATCCAGGCACGAAGCCTGAAATCCAGGCACGAAGTCTGAAACCCAGGCACGAAGGCCTGAAACCCAGGCACGAAGCCTGAAACCCGGGCACGAAGGCCGGAAACCCAGGCACGAAGCCTGAAAACCCAGGCACGAAGCCTGAAATCCAGGCACGAAGGCCTGAAACCCAGGCACGAAGGCCTGAAACCCAGGCACAAAAGCCTGAACAACCCAGGCACAAAGGCCTGAAAAACCCAGGCACGAAGCCTACTTCATGCGGCGATCAACCCAGGGTCCGATTCTCAGCTGGGTGGGAAGAAATCAGTCCTACTCAATGTGAGTGATAGCAGAAATCTTCTTCTTCATTGAGAGCAGGCTCTAACTTATATACACAGCAGCTTCAAAGCTAGCTCAGCAACAGCAGCTAATAGATTACATTCTTACGCTCATCCTACTTGCGGTTTCTGCGATAAGCAAGCTCCCTCACATTTTCCCATCTTGTTTTTCCCCCGTAGTTGTTTTCCACCTTGGGCTGTTACCTCGTTAGCTGAAAACAGCCCGACCTTGAAGGAAGAGAAAGCGGCCTGCTGTCTACATGACAGAAACTGCTTTAACCATGGCTCTGGCTCTGGTCTTGATTGTGCATTAAATTCATATAACTGGAACTCAGATTGCCTTGCCCCATCGGGCCTAACATTATACCCTGGGATCCATGTCCATTCTCCCTTAACCACTCCTCGACAAGACCCCAGCTACAGTAGTAAGTAGGTCCCCATGCAGTCTATCAGCCAGCACGGTGTCACATTTGCAGCTGCTTTCCTGTGGGAGCTATCTTCAATACCACACTTTTTCTGTTCAGCTCCCATTGAAAAAAATACATTTTGCCTATTCAGTTATACCGCTGAGTATGGGAGTTACAAGAAAGCAGGAAGGCAGACCCCAGCTACAGTAGTAAGTAGGTCCCCATGCAGTCTATCAGCCAGCACGGTGTCACATTTGCAGCTGCTTTCCTGTGGGAGCTATCTTCAATACCACACTTTTTCTCCTCAGCTCCCATTGAAAAAATACATGTGTCTGTTAAGTTATGCCACTGAGTATGGGAGCTACAAGAAAGCAGGAAGGCAGACCCCAGCTACAGTAGTAAGTAGGTCCCCATGCAGTCTATCAGCCAGCACGGTGTCACATTTGCAGCTGCTTTCCTGTGGGAGCTATCTTCAATACCACACTTTTTCTGTTCAGCTCCCATTGAAAAAATACATGTGTCTGTTAAGTTATGCCACTGAGTATGGGAGCTACAAGAAAGCAGGAAGGCAGACCCCAGCTACAGTAGTAAGTAGGTCCCCATGCAGTCTATCAGCCAGCACGGTGTCACATTTGCAGCTGCTTTCCTGTGGGAGCTATCTTCAATACCACACTTTTTCTCCTCAGCTCCCATTGAAAAAATACATGTGTCTGTTAAGTTATGCCACTGAGTATGGGAGCTACAAGAAAGCAGGAAGGCAGACCCCAGCTACAGTAGTAAGTAGGTCCCCATGCAGTCTATCAGCCAGCACGGTGTCACATTTGCAGCTCCTTTCCTGTGGGAGCTATCTTCAATACCATACTTTTTATCCTCAGCTCCCATTGAAAAAATACATGTGTCTGTTAAGTTATGCCACTGAGTATGGGAGCTACAAGAAAGCAGGAAGGCAGACCCCAGCTACAGTAGTAAGTAGGTCCCCATGCAGTCTATCAGCCAGCACGGTGTCACATTTGTAGCTGCTTTCCTGTGGGAGCTATCTTCAATACCACACTTTTTCTGTTCAGCTCCCATTGAAAAAATACATGTGTCTGTTAAGTTATGCCACTGAGTATGGGAGCTACAAGAAAGCAGGAAGGCAGACCCCAGCTACAGTAGTAAGTAGGTCCCCATGCAGTCTATCAGCCAGCACGGTGTCACATTTGCAGCTCCTTTCCTGTGGGAGCTATCTTCAATACCACACTTTTTATCCTCAGCTCCCATTGAAAAAATACATGTGTCTGTTAAGTTATGCCACTGAGTATGGGAGCTACAAGAAAGCAGGAAGGCAGACCCCAGCTACAGTAGTAAGTAGGTCCCCATGCAGTCTATCAGCCAGCACGGTGTCACATTTGCAGCTGCTTTCCTGTGGGAGCTATCTTCAATACCACACTTTTTCTGTTCAGCTCCCATTGAAAAAATACATGTGTCTGTTAAGTTATGCCACTGAGTATGGGAGCTACAAGAAAGCAGGAAGGCAGACCCCAGCTACAGTAGTAAGTAGGTCCCCATGCAGTCTATCAGCCAGCACGGTGTCACATTTGCAGCTCCTTTCCTGTGGGAGCTATCTTCAATACCACACTTTTTCTGTTCAGCTCCCATTGAAAAAATACATGTGTCTGTTAAGGTATACCACTGAATATGGGAGCTACAAGAAAGCAGGAAGGCAGACCCCAGCTACAGTAGTAAGTAGGTCCCCATGCAGTCTATCAGCCAGCACGGTGTCACATTTGCAGCTGCTTTCCTGTGGGAGCTATCTTCAATACCACACTTTTTCTGTTCAGCTCCCATTGAAAAAATACATGTGTCTGTTAAGTTATGCCACTGAGTATGGGAGCTACAAGAAAGCAGGAAGGCAGACCCCAGCTACAGTAGTAAGTAGGTCCCCATGCAGTCTATCAGCCAGCACGGTGTCACATTTGCAGCTCCTTTCCTGTGGGAGCTATCTTCAATACCACACTTTTTATCCTCAGCTCCCATTGAAAAAATACATGTGTCTGTTAAGTTATGCCACTGAGTATGGGAGCTACAAGAAAGCAGGAAGGCAGACCCCAGCTACAGTAGTAAGTAGGTCCCCATGCAGTCTATCAGCCAGCACGGTGTCACATTTGCAGCTGCTTTCCTGTGGGAGCTATCTTCAATACCACACTTTTTCTGTTCAGCTCCCATTGAAAAAATACATGTGTCTGTTAAGTTATGCCACTGAGTATGGGAGCTACAAGAAAGCAGGAAGGCAGACCCCAGCTACAGTAGTAAGTAGGTCCCCATGCAGTCTATCAGCCAGCACGGTGTCACATTTGCAGCTCCTTTCCTGTGGGAGCTATCTTCAATACCACACTTTTTCTGTTCAGCTCCCATTGAAAAAATACATGTGTCTGTTAAGTTATGCCACTGAGTATGGGAGCTACAAGAAAGCAGGAAGGCAGACCCCAGCTACAGTAGTAAGTAGGTCCCCATGCAGTCTATCAGCCAGCATGGTGTCACATTTGCAGCTCCTTTCCTGTGGGAGCTATCTTCAATACCACACTTTTTATCCTCAGCTCCCATTGAAAAAATACATGTGTCTGTTAAGTTATGCCACTGAGTATGGGAGCTACAAGAAAGCAGGAAGGCAGACCCCAGCTACAGTAGTAAGTAGGTCCCCATGCAGTCTATCAGCCAGCACGGTGTCACATTTGCAGCTGCTTTCCTGTGGGAGCTATCTTCAATACCACACTTTTTCTCCTCAGCTCCCATTGAAAAAATACATGTGTCTGTTAAGTTATGCCACTGAGTATGGGAGCTACAAGAAAGCAGGAAGGCAGACCCCAGCTACAGTAGTAAGTAGGTCCCCATGCAGTCTATCAGCCAGCACGGTGTCACATTTGCAGCTCCTTTCCTGTGGGAGCTATCTTCAATACCACACTTTTTATCCTCAGCTCCCATTGAAAAAATACATGTGTCTGTTAAGTTATGCCACTGAGTATGGGAGCTACAAGAAAGCAGGAAGGCAGACCCCAGCTACAGTAGTAAGTAGGTCCCCATGCAGTCTATCAGCCAGCACGGTGTCACATTTGTAGCTGCTTTCCTGTGGGAGCTATCTTCAATACCACACTTTTTCTGTTCAGCTCCCATTGAAAAAATACATGTGTCTGTTAAGTTATGCCACTGAGTATGGGAGCTACAAGAAAGCAGGAAGGCAGACCCCAGCTACAGTAGTAAGTAGGTCCCCATGCAGTCTATCAGCCAGCACGGTGTCACATTTGCAGCTGCTTTCCTGTGGGAGCTATCTTCAATACCACACTTTTTATCCTCAGCTCCCATTGAAAAAATACATGTGTCTGTTAAGTTATGCCACTGAGTATGGGAGCTACAAGAAAGCAGGAAGGCAGACCCCAGCTACAGTAGTAAGTAGGTCCCCATGCAGTCTATCAGCCAGCACGGTGTCACATTTGCAGCTGCTTTCCTGTGGGAGCTATCTTCAATACCACACTTTTTCTGTTCAGCTCCCATTGAAAAAATACATGTGTCTGTTAAGTTATGGCACTGAGTATGGGAGCTACAAGAAAGCAGGAAGGCAGACCCTGCCGCGAAGTTTTCGGCTCTTGGCCTGAAAAACCCAGACTTGAAGCCTGAAACCCAGGCACGAAGCCTGAAACCCAGGCACGAAGGCCTGAAACCCAGGCACGAAGGCCTGAAACCCAGGCACGAAGCCTGAAACATAGGCACGAAGCCTGAAACATAGGCACAAAGGCCTGAAACCCAGGCACGAAGCCTGAAATCCAGGCACGAAGTCTGAAACCCAGGCACGAAGGCCTGAAACCCAGGCACGAAGCCTGAAACCCGGGCACGAAGGCCGGAAACCCAGGCACGAAGCCTGAAAACCCAGGCACGAAGCCTGAAATCCAGGCACGAAGGCCTGAAACCCAGGCACGAAGGCCTGAAACCCAGGCACAAAAGCCTGAACAACCCAGGCACAAAGGCCTGAAAAACCCAGGCACGAAGCCTACTTCATGCGGCGATCAACCCAGGGTCCGATTCTCAGCTGGGTGGGAAGAAATCAGTCCTACTCAATGTGAGTGATAGCAGAAATCTTCTTCTTCATTGAGAGCAGGCTCTAACTTATATACACAGCAGCTTCAAAGCTAGCTCAGCAACAGCAGCTAATAGATTACATTCTTACGCTCATCCTACTTGCGGTTTCTGCGATAAGCAAGCTCCCTCACATTTTCCCATCTTGTTTTTCCCCCGTAGTTGTTTTCCACCTTGGGCTGTTACCTCGTTAGCTGAAAACAGCCCGACCTTGAAGGAAGAGAAAGCGGCCTGCTGTCTACATGACAGAAACTGCTTTAACCATGGCTCTGGCTCTGGTCTTGATTGTGCATTAAATTCATATAACTGGAACTCAGATTGCCTTGCCCCATCGGGCCTAACATTATACCCTGGGATCCATGTCCATTCTCCCTTAACCACTCCTCGACAAGACCCCAGCTACAGTAGTAAGTAGGTCCCCATGCAGTCTATCAGCCAGCACGGTGTCACATTTGCAGCTGCTTTCCTGTGGGAGCTATCTTCAATACCACACTTTTTCTGTTCAGCTCCCATTGAAAAAAATACATTTTGCCTATTCAGTTATACCGCTGAGTATGGGAGTTACAAGAAAGCAGGAAGGCAGACCCCAGCTACAGTAGTAAGTAGGTCCGCATGCAGTCTATCATTCACAACAGTGTCACATTTGCAGCTGCTTTCCTGTGGGAGCTATCTTCAATACCACATTTTTTCCCCTCAGCTCCCATTGAAAAAATACATGTGTCTGTTAAGTTATGCCACTGAGTATGGGAGCTACAAGAAAGCAGGAAGGCAGACCCCAGCTACAGTAGTAAGTAGGTCCCCATGCAGTCTATCAGCCAGCACGGTGTCACATTTGTAGCTGCTTTCCTGTGGGAGCTATCTTCAATACCACACTTTTTCTCCTCAGCTCCCATTGAAAAAATACATGTGTCTGTTAAGTTATGCCACTGAGTATGGGAGCTACAAGAAAGCAGGAAGGCAGACCCCAGCTACAGTAGTAAGTAGGTCCCCATGCAGTCTATCAGCCAGCACGGTGTCACATTTGCAGCTCTTTTCCTGTGGGAGCTATCTTCAATACCACACTTTTTATCCTCAGCTCCCATTGAAAAAATACATGTGTCTGTTAAGTTATGCCACTGAGTATGGGAGCTACAAGAAAGCAGGAAGGCAGACCCCAGCTACAGTAGTAAGTAGGTCCCCATGCAGTCTATCAGCCAGCACGGTGTCACATTTGTAGCTGCTTTCCTGTGGGAGCTATCTTCAATACCACACTTTTTCTGTTCAGCTCCCATTGAAAAAATACATGTGTCTGTTAAGTTATGCCACTGAGTATGGGAGCTACAAGAAAGCAGGAAGGCAGACCCCAGCTACAGTAGTAAGTAGGTCCCCATGCAGTCTATCAGCCAGCACGGTGTCACATTTGCAGCTCTTTTCCTGTGGGAGCTATCTTCAATACCACACTTTTTATCCTCAGCTCCCATTGAAAAAATACATGTGTCTGTTAAGTTATGCCACTGAGTATGGGAGCTACAAGAAAGCAGGAAGGCAGACCCCAGCTACAGTAGTAAGTAGGTCCCCATGCAGTCTATCAGCCAGCACAGTGTCACATTTGCAGCTGCTTTCCTGTGGGAGCTATCTTCAATACCACACTTTTTCTGTTCAGCTCCCATTGAAAAAATACATGTGTCTGTTAAGTTATGCCACTGAGTATGGGAGCTACAAGAAAGCAGGAAGGCAGACCCCAGCTACAGTAGTAAGTAGGTCCCCATGCAGTCTATCAGCCAGCACGGTGTCACATTTGCAGCTCCTTTCCTGTGGGAGCTATCTTCAATACCACACTTTTTATCCTCAGCTCCCATTGAAAAAATACATGTGTCTGTTAAGTTATGCCACTGAGTATGGGAGCTACAAGAAAGCAGGAAGGCAGACCCCAGCTACAGTAGTAAGTAGGTCCCCATGCAGTCTATCAGCCAGCACGGTGTCACATTTGCAGCTGCTTTCCTGTGGGAGCTATCTTCAATACCACACTTTTTCTGTTCAGCTCCCATTGAAAAAATACATGTGTCTGTTAAGTTATGCCACTGAGTATGGGAGCTACAAGAAAGCAGGAAGGCAGACCCCAGCTACAGTAGTAAGTAGGTCCCCATGCAGTCTATCAGCCAGCACGGTGTCACATTTGCAGCTGCTTTCCTGTGGGAGCTATCTTCAATACCACACTTTTTCTGTTCAGCTCCCATTGAAAAAATACATGTGTCTGTTAAGTTATGCCACTGAGTATGGGAGCTACAAGAAAGCAGGAAGGCAGACCCTGCCGCGAAGTTTTCGGCTCTTGGCCTGAAAAACCCAGACTTGAAGCCTGAAACCCATTCACGAAGCCTGAAACCCAGGCACGAAGGCCTGAAACCCAGGCACGAAGGCCTGAAACCCAGGCACGAAGCCTGAAACATAGGCACGAAGCCTGAAACATAGGCACGAAGCCTGAAACATAGGCACAAAGGCCTGAAACCCAGGCACGAAGCCTGAAATCCAGGCACGAAGCCTGAAATCCAGGCACGAAGTCTGAAACCCAGGCACGAAGGCCTGAAACCCAGGCACGAAGCCTGAAACCCGGGCACGAAGGCCGGAAACCCAGGCACGAAGCCTGAAAACCCAGGCACGAAGCCTGAAATCCAGGCACGAAGGCCTGAAACCCAGGCACGAAGGCCTGAAACCCAGGCACAAAAGCCTGAACAACCCAGGCACAAAGGCCTGAAAAACCCAGGCACGAAGCCTACTTCATGCGGCGATCAACCCAGGGTCCGATTCTCAGCTGGGTGGGAAGAAATCAGTCCTACTCAATGTGAGTGATAGCAGAAATCTTCTTCTTCATTGAGAGCAGGCTCTAACTTATATACACAGCAGCTTCAAAGCTAGCTCAGCAACAGCAGCTAATAGATTACATTCTTACGCTCATCCTACTTGCGGTTTCTGCGATAAGCAAGCTCCCTCACATTTTCCCATCTTGTTTTTCCCCCGTAGTTGTTTTCCACCTTGGGCTGTTACCTCGTTAGCTGAAAACAGCCCGACCTTGAAGGAAGAGAAAGCGGCCTGCTGTCTACATGACAGAAACTGCTTTAACCATGGCTCTGGCTCTGGTCTTGATTGTGCATTAAATTCATATAACTGGAACTCAGATTGCCTTGCCCCATCGGGCCTAACATTATACCCTGGGATCCATGTCCATTCTCCCTTAACCACTCCTCGACAAGACCCCAGCTACAGTAGTAAGTAGGTCCCCATGCAGTCTATCAGCCAGCACGGTGTCACATTTGCAGCTGCTTTCCTGTGGGAGCTATCTTCAATACCACACTTTTTCTGTTCAGCTCCCATTGAAAAAAATACATTTTGCCTATTCAGTTATACCGCTGAGTATGGGAGTTACAAGAAAGCAGGAAGGCAGACCCCAGCTACAGTAGTAAGTAGGTCCCCATGCAGTCTATCAGCCAGCACGGTGTCACATTTGCAGCTGCTTTCCTGTGGGAGCTATCTTCAATACCACACTTTTTCTCCTCAGCTCCCATTGAAAAAATACATGTGTCTGTTAAGTTATGCCACTGAGTATGGGAGCTACAAGAAAGCAGGAAGGCAGACCCCAGCTACAGTAGTAAGTAGGTCCCCATGCAGTCTATCAGCCAGCACGGTGTCACATTTGCAGCTGCTTTCCTGTGGGAGCTATCTTCAATACCACACTTTTTCTGTTCAGCTCCCATTGAAAAAATACATGTGTCTGTTAAGTTATGCCACTGAGTATGGGAGCTACAAGAAAGCAGGAAGGCAGACCCCAGCTACAGTAGTAAGTAGGTCCCCATGCAGTCTATCAGCCAGCACGGTGTCACATTTGCAGCTGCTTTCCTGTGGGAGCTATCTTCAATACCACACTTTTTCTCCTCAGCTCCCATTGAAAAAATACATGTGTCTGTTAAGTTATGCCACTGAGTATGGGAGCTACAAGAAAGCAGGAAGGCAGACCCCAGCTACAGTAGTAAGTAGGTCCCCATGCAGTCTATCAGCCAGCACGGTGTCACATTTGCAGCTCCTTTCCTGTGGGAGCTATCTTCAATACCATACTTTTTATCCTCAGCTCCCATTGAAAAAATACATGTGTCTGTTAAGTTATGCCACTGAGTATGGGAGCTACAAGAAAGCAGGAAGGCAGACCCCAGCTACAGTAGTAAGTAGGTCCCCATGCAGTCTATCAGCCAGCACGGTGTCACATTTGTAGCTGCTTTCCTGTGGGAGCTATCTTCAATACCACACTTTTTCTGTTCAGCTCCCATTGAAAAAATACATGTGTCTGTTAAGTTATGCCACTGAGTATGGGAGCTACAAGAAAGCAGGAAGGCAGACCCCAGCTACAGTAGTAAGTAGGTCCCCATGCAGTCTATCAGCCAGCACGGTGTCACATTTGCAGCTCCTTTCCTGTGGGAGCTATCTTCAATACCACACTTTTTATCCTCAGCTCCCATTGAAAAAATACATGTGTCTGTTAAGTTATGCCACTGAGTATGGGAGCTACAAGAAAGCAGGAAGGCAGACCCCAGCTACAGTAGTAAGTAGGTCCCCATGCAGTCTATCAGCCAGCACGGTGTCACATTTGCAGCTGCTTTCCTGTGGGAGCTATCTTCAATACCACACTTTTTATCCTCAGCTCCCATTGAAAAAATACATGTGTCTGTTAAGTTATGCCACTGAGTATGGGAGCTACAAGAAAGCAGGAAGGCAGACCCCAGCTACAGTAGTAAGTAGGTCCCCATGCAGTCTATCAGCCAGCACGGTGTCACATTTGCAGCTGCTTTCCTGTGGGAGCTATCTTCAATACCACACTTTTTCTGTTCAGCTCCCATTGAAAAAATACATGTGTCTGTTAAGTTATGCCACTGAGTATGGGAGCTACAAGAAAGCAGGAAGGCAGACCCTGCCGCGAAGTTTTCGGCTCTTGGCCTGAAAAACCCAGACTTGAAGCCTGAAACCCATTCACGAAGCCTGAAACCCAGGCACGAAGGCCTGAAACCCAGGCACGAAGGCCTGAAACCCAGGCACGAAGCCTGAAACATAGGCACGAAGCCTGAAACATAGGCACGAAGCCTGAAACATAGGCACAAAGGCCTGAAACCCAGGCACGAAGCCTGAAATCCAGGCACGAAGCCTGAAATCCAGGCACGAAGTCTGAAACCCAGGCACGAAGGCCTGAAACCCAGGCACGAAGCCTGAAACCCGGGCACGAAGGCCGGAAACCCAGGCACGAAGCCTGAAAACCCAGGCACGAAGCCTGAAATCCAGGCACGAAGGCCTGAAACCCAGGCACGAAGGCCTGAAACCCAGGCACAAAAGCCTGAACAACCCAGGCACAAAGGCCTGAAAAACCCAGGCACGAAGCCTACTTCATGCGGCGATCAACCCAGGGTCCGATTCTCAGCTGGGTGGGAAGAAATCAGTCCTACTCAATGTGAGTGATAGCAGAAATCTTCTTCTTCATTGAGAGCAGGCTCTAACTTATATACACAGCAGCTTCAAAGCTAGCTCAGCAACAGCAGCTAATAGATTACATTCTTACGCTCATCCTACTTGCGGTTTCTGCGATAAGCAAGCTCCCTCACATTTTCCCATCTTGTTTTTCCCCCGTAGTTGTTTTCCACCTTGGGCTGTTACCTCGTTAGCTGAAAACAGCCCGACCTTGAAGGAAGAGAAAGCGGCCTGCTGTCTACATGACAGAAACTGCTTTAACCATGGCTCTGGCTCTGGTCTTGATTGTGCATTAAATTCATATAACTGGAACTCAGATTGCCTTGCCCCATCGGGCCTAACATTATACCCTGGGATCCATGTCCATTCTCCCTTAACCACTCCTCGACAAGACCCCAGCTACAGTAGTAAGTAGGTCCCCATGCAGTCTATCAGCCAGCACGGTGTCACATTTGCAGCTGCTTTCCTGTGGGAGCTATCTTCAATACCACACTTTTTCTGTTCAGCTCCCATTGAAAAAAATACATTTTGCCTATTCAGTTATACCGCTGAGTATGGGAGTTACAAGAAAGCAGGAAGGCAGACCCCAGCTACAGTAGTAAGTAGGTCCCCATGCAGTCTATCAGCCAGCACGGTGTCACATTTGCAGCTGCTTTCCTGTGGGAGCTATCTTCAATACCACACTTTTTCTCCTCAGCTCCCATTGAAAAAATACATGTGTCTGTTAAGTTATGCCACTGAGTATGGGAGCTACAAGAAAGCAGGAAGGCAGACCCCAGCTACAGTAGTAAGTAGGTCCCCATGCAGTCTATCAGCCAGCACGGTGTCACATTTGCAGCTGCTTTCCTGTGGGAGCTATCTTCAATACCACACTTTTTCTGTTCAGCTCCCATTGAAAAAATACATGTGTCTGTTAAGTTATGCCACTGAGTATGGGAGCTACAAGAAAGCAGGAAGGCAGACCCCAGCTACAGTAGTAAGTAGGTCCCCATGCAGTCTATCAGCCAGCACGGTGTCACATTTGCAGCTGCTTTCCTGTGGGAGCTATCTTCAATACCACACTTTTTCTCCTCAGCTCCCATTGAAAAAATACATGTGTCTGTTAAGTTATGCCACTGAGTATGGGAGCTACAAGAAAGCAGGAAGGCAGACCCCAGCTACAGTAGTAAGTAGGTCCCCATGCAGTCTATCAGCCAGCACGGTGTCACATTTGCAGCTCCTTTCCTGTGGGAGCTATCTTCAATACCATACTTTTTATCCTCAGCTCCCATTGAAAAAATACATGTGTCTGTTAAGTTATGCCACTGAGTATGGGAGCTACAAGAAAGCAGGAAGGCAGACCCCAGCTACAGTAGTAAGTAGGTCCCCATGCAGTCTATCAGCCAGCACGGTGTCACATTTGTAGCTGCTTTCCTGTGGGAGCTATCTTCAATACCACACTTTTTCTGTTCAGCTCCCATTGAAAAAATACATGTGTCTGTTAAGTTATGCCACTGAGTATGGGAGCTACAAGAAAGCAGGAAGGCAGACCCCAGCTACAGTAGTAAGTAGGTCCCCATGCAGTCTATCAGCCAGCACGGTGTCACATTTGCAGCTCCTTTCCTGTGGGAGCTATCTTCAATACCACACTTTTTATCCTCAGCTCCCATTGAAAAAATACATGTGTCTGTTAAGTTATGCCACTGAGTATGGGAGCTACAAGAAAGCAGGAAGGCAGACCCCAGCTACAGTAGTAAGTAGGTCCCCATGCAGTCTATCAGCCAGCACGGTGTCACATTTGCAGCTGCTTTCCTGTGGGAGCTATCTTCAATACCACACTTTTTCTGTTCAGCTCCCATTGAAAAAATACATGTGTCTGTTAAGTTATGCCACTGAGTATGGGAGCTACAAGAAAGCAGGAAGGCAGACCCCAGCTACAGTAGTAAGTAGGTCCCCATGCAGTCTATCAGCCAGCACGGTGTCACATTTGCAGCTCCTTTCCTGTGGGAGCTATCTTCAATACCACACTTTTTCTGTTCAGCTCCCATTGAAAAAATACATGTGTCTGTTAAGGTATACCACTGAATATGGGAGCTACAAGAAAGCAGGAAGGCAGACCCCAGCTACAGTAGTAAGTAGGTCCCCATGCAGTCTATCAGCCAGCACGGTGTCACATTTGCAGCTGCTTTCCTGTGGGAGCTATCTTCAATACCACACTTTTTCTGTTCAGCTCCCATTGAAAAAATACATGTGTCTGTTAAGTTATGCCACTGAGTATGGGAGCTACAAGAAAGCAGGAAGGCAGACCCCAGCTACAGTAGTAAGTAGGTCCCCATGCAGTCTATCAGCCAGCACGGTGTCACATTTGCAGCTCCTTTCCTGTGGGAGCTATCTTCAATACCACACTTTTTATCCTCAGCTCCCATTGAAAAAATACATGTGTCTGTTAAGTTATGCCACTGAGTATGGGAGCTACAAGAAAGCAGGAAGGCAGACCCCAGCTACAGTAGTAAGTAGGTCCCCATGCAGTCTATCAGCCAGCACGGTGTCACATTTGCAGCTGCTTTCCTGTGGGAGCTATCTTCAATACCACACTTTTTCTGTTCAGCTCCCATTGAAAAAATACATGTGTCTGTTAAGTTATGCCACTGAGTATGGGAGCTACAAGAAAGCAGGAAGGCAGACCCCAGCTACAGTAGTAAGTAGGTCCCCATGCAGTCTATCAGCCAGCACGGTGTCACATTTGCAGCTCCTTTCCTGTGGGAGCTATCTTCAATACCACACTTTTTCTGTTCAGCTCCCATTGAAAAAATACATGTGTCTGTTAAGTTATGCCACTGAGTATGGGAGCTACAAGAAAGCAGGAAGGCAGACCCCAGCTACAGTAGTAAGTAGGTCCCCATGCAGTCTATCAGCCAGCATGGTGTCACATTTGCAGCTCCTTTCCTGTGGGAGCTATCTTCAATACCACACTTTTTATCCTCAGCTCCCATTGAAAAAATACATGTGTCTGTTAAGTTATGCCACTGAGTATGGGAGCTACAAGAAAGCAGGAAGGCAGACCCCAGCTACAGTAGTAAGTAGGTCCCCATGCAGTCTATCAGCCAGCACGGTGTCACATTTGCAGCTGCTTTCCTGTGGGAGCTATCTTCAATACCACACTTTTTCTCCTCAGCTCCCATTGAAAAAATACATGTGTCTGTTAAGTTATGCCACTGAGTATGGGAGCTACAAGAAAGCAGGAAGGCAGACCCCAGCTACAGTAGTAAGTAGGTCCCCATGCAGTCTATCAGCCAGCACGGTGTCACATTTGCAGCTCCTTTCCTGTGGGAGCTATCTTCAATACCACACTTTTTATCCTCAGCTCCCATTGAAAAAATACATGTGTCTGTTAAGTTATGCCACTGAGTATGGGAGCTACAAGAAAGCAGGAAGGCAGACCCCAGCTACAGTAGTAAGTAGGTCCCCATGCAGTCTATCAGCCAGCACGGTGTCACATTTGTAGCTGCTTTCCTGTGGGAGCTATCTTCAATACCACACTTTTTCTGTTCAGCTCCCATTGAAAAAATACATGTGTCTGTTAAGTTATGCCACTGAGTATGGGAGCTACAAGAAAGCAGGAAGGCAGACCCCAGCTACAGTAGTAAGTAGGTCCCCATGCAGTCTATCAGCCAGCACGGTGTCACATTTGCAGCTGCTTTCCTGTGGGAGCTATCTTCAATACCACACTTTTTATCCTCAGCTCCCATTGAAAAAATACATGTGTCTGTTAAGTTATGCCACTGAGTATGGGAGCTACAAGAAAGCAGGAAGGCAGACCCCAGCTACAGTAGTAAGTAGGTCCCCATGCAGTCTATCAGCCAGCACGGTGTCACATTTGCAGCTGCTTTCCTGTGGGAGCTATCTTCAATACCACACTTTTTCTGTTCAGCTCCCATTGAAAAAATACATGTGTCTGTTAAGTTATGGCACTGAGTATGGGAGCTACAAGAAAGCAGGAAGGCAGACCCTGCCGCGAAGTTTTCGGCTCTTGGCCTGAAAAACCCAGACTTGAAGCCTGAAACCCAGGCACGAAGCCTGAAACCCAGGCACGAAGGCCTGAAACCCAGGCACGAAGGCCTGAAACCCAGGCACGAAGCCTGAAACATAGGCACGAAGCCTGAAACATAGGCACAAAGGCCTGAAACCCAGGCACGAAGCCTGAAATCCAGGCACGAAGTCTGAAACCCAGGCACGAAGGCCTGAAACCCAGGCACGAAGCCTGAAACCCGGGCACGAAGGCCGGAAACCCAGGCACGAAGCCTGAAAACCCAGGCACGAAGCCTGAAATCCAGGCACGAAGGCCTGAAACCCAGGCACGAAGGCCTGAAACCCAGGCACAAAAGCCTGAACAACCCAGGCACAAAGGCCTGAAAAACCCAGGCACGAAGCCTACTTCATGCGGCGATCAACCCAGGGTCCGATTCTCAGCTGGGTGGGAAGAAATCAGTCCTACTCAATGTGAGTGATAGCAGAAATCTTCTTCTTCATTGAGAGCAGGCTCTAACTTATATACACAGCAGCTTCAAAGCTAGCTCAGCAACAGCAGCTAATAGATTACATTCTTACGCTCATCCTACTTGCGGTTTCTGCGATAAGCAAGCTCCCTCACATTTTCCCATCTTGTTTTTCCCCCGTAGTTGTTTTCCACCTTGGGCTGTTACCTCGTTAGCTGAAAACAGCCCGACCTTGAAGGAAGAGAAAGCGGCCTGCTGTCTACATGACAGAAACTGCTTTAACCATGGCTCTGGCTCTGGTCTTGATTGTGCATTAAATTCATATAACTGGAACTCAGATTGCCTTGCCCCATCGGGCCTAACATTATACCCTGGGATCCATGTCCATTCTCCCTTAACCACTCCTCGACAAGACCCCAGCTACAGTAGTAAGTAGGTCCCCATGCAGTCTATCAGCCAGCACGGTGTCACATTTGCAGCTGCTTTCCTGTGGGAGCTATCTTCAATACCACACTTTTTCTGTTCAGCTCCCATTGAAAAAAATACATTTTGCCTATTCAGTTATACCGCTGAGTATGGGAGTTACAAGAAAGCAGGAAGGCAGACCCCAGCTACAGTAGTAAGTAGGTCCGCATGCAGTCTATCATTCACAACAGTGTCACATTTGCAGCTGCTTTCCTGTGGGAGCTATCTTCAATACCACATTTTTTCCCCTCAGCTCCCATTGAAAAAATACATGTGTCTGTTAAGTTATGCCACTGAGTATGGGAGCTACAAGAAAGCAGGAAGGCAGACCCCAGCTACCGTAGTAAATAGGTCCCCATGCAGTCTATCAGCCAGCACGGTGTCACATTTGCAGCTGCTTTCCTGTGGGAGCTATCTTCAATACCACAGTTTTTCTCCTCAGCTCCCATTGAAAAAATACATGTGTCTGTTAAGGTATACAACTGAATATGGGAGCTACAAGAAAGCAGGAAGGCAGACCCCAGCTACAGTAGTAAGTAGGTCCCCATGCAGTCTATCAGCCAGCACGGTGTCACATTTGCAGCTGCTTTCCTGTGGGAGCTATGTTCAATACCACACTTTTTCTGTTCAGCTCCCATTGAAAAAATACATGTGTCTATTAAGGTATACCAGTGAGAATGGCACCTACAACAAAGCAGGAAGGCAGACCCCAGCTACAGTAGTAAGTAGGTCCCCATGCAGTCTATCAGCCAGCACGGTGTCACATTTGCAGCTGCTTTCCTGTGGGAGCTATCTTCAATACCACACTTTTTCTCCTCAGCTCCCATTGAAAAAATACATTTTGTCTGTTAAGTTATGCCACTGAGTATGGGAGCTACAAGAAAGCAGGAAGGCAGACCCCAGCTACAGTAGTAAGTAGGTCCCCATGCAGTCTATCAGCCAGCACGGTGTCACATTTGCAGCTCCTTTCCTGTGGGAGCTATCTTCAATACCACACTTTTTCTCCTCAGCTCCCATTGAAAAAATACATGTGTCTGTTAAGTTATGCCACTGAGTATGGGAGCTACAAGAAAGCAGGAAGGCAGACCCCAGCTACAGTAGTAAGTAGGTCCCCATGCAGTCTATCAGCCAGCACGGTGTCACATTTGCAGCTGCTTTCCTGTGGGAGCTATCTTCAATACCACACTTTTTCTGTTCAGCTCCCATTGAAAAAATACATGTGTCTGTTAAGTTATGCCACTGAGTATGGGAGCTACAAGAAAGCAGGAATGCAGACCCCAGCTACAGTAGTAAGTAGGTCCCCATGCAGTATATCAGACAGCACGCTGTCACATTTGCAGCTGCTTTCTGTGGGAGCTATCTTCAATACCACACTTTTTCTCCTCAGCTCCCATTGAAAAAATACATGTGTCTGTTAAGTTATGCCACTGAGTATGGGAGCTACAAGAAAGCAGGAAGGCAGACCCCAGCTACACTAGTAAGTAGGTCCCCATGCAGTCTATCAGCCAGCACGGTGTCACATTTGCAGCTGCTTTCCTGTGGGAGCTATCTTCAATACCACACTTTTTCTGTTCAGCTCCCATTGAAAAAATACATGTGTCTGTTAAGTTATGCCACTGAGTATGGGAGCTACAAGAAAGCAGGAAGGCAGACCCCAGCTACAGTAGTAAGTAGGTCCCCATGCAGTCTATCAGCCAGCACGGTGTCACATTTGCAGCTGCTTTCCTGTGGGAGCTATCTTCAATACCACACTTTTTATCCTCAGCTCCCATTGAAAAAATACATGTGTCTGTTAAGTTATGCCACTGAGTATGGGAGCTACAAGAAAGCAGGAAGGCAGACCCCAGCTACAGTAGTAAGTAGGTCCCCATGCAGTCTATCAGCCAGCACGGTGTCACATTTGCAGCTCCTTTCCTGTGGGAGCTATCTTCAATACCACACTTTTTCTCCTCAGCTCCCATTGAAAAAATACATGTCTCTGTTAAGTTATGCCACTGAGTATGGGAGCTACAAGAAAGCAGGAAGGCAGACCCCAGCTACAGTAGTAAGTAGGTCCCCATGCAGTCTATCAGCCAGCACGGTGTCACATTTGCAGCTGCTTTCCTGTGGGAGCTATCTTCAATACCACACTTTTTCTGTTCAGCTCCCATTGAAAAAATACATGTGTCTGTTAAGTTATGCCACTGAGTATGGGAGCTACAAGAAAGCAGGAAGGCAGACCCCAGCTACAGTAGTAAGTAGGTCCCCATGCAGTCTATCAGCCAGCACGGTGTCACATTTGCAGCTCCTTTCCTGTGGGAGCTATCTTCAATACCACACTTTTTATCCTCAGCTCCCATTGAAAAAATACATGTGTCTGTTAAGTTATGCCACTGAGTATGGGAGCTACAAGAAAGCAGGAAGGCAGACCCCAGCTACAGTAGTAAGTAGGTCCCCATGCAGTCTATCAGCCAGCACGGTGTCACATTTGCAGCTGCTTTCCTGTGGGAGCTATCTTCAATACCACACTTTTTCTGTTCAGCTCCCATTGAAAAAATACATGTGTCTGTTAAGTTATGCCACTGAGTATGGGAGCTACAAGAAAGCAGGAAGGCAGACCCCAGCTACAGTAGTAAGTAGGTCCCCATGCAGTCTATCAGCCAGCACGGTGTCACATTTGCAGCTGCTTTCCTGTGGGAGCTATCTTCAATACCACGCTTTTTCTGTTCAGCTCCCATTGAAAAAATACATGTGTCTATTAAGGTATACCACTGAATATGGGAGCTACAAGAAAGCAGGAAGGCAGACCCCAGCTACAGTAGTAAGTAGGTCCCCATGCAGTCTATCAGCCAGCACGGTGTCACATTTGCAGCTGCTTTCCTGTGGGAGCTATCTTCAATACCACACTTTTTCTGTTCAGCTCCCATTGAAAAAATACATGTGTCTGTTAAGTTATGCCACTGAGTATGGGAGCTACAAGAAAGCAGGAAGGCAGACCCCAGCTACAGTAGTAAGTAGGTCCCCATGCAGTCTATCAGCCAGCACGGTGTCACATTTGCAGCTCCTTTCCTGTGGGAGCTATCTTCAATACCACACTTTTTATCCTCAGCTCCCATTGAAAAAATACATGTGTCTGTTAAGTTATGCCACTGAGTATGGGAGCTACAAGAAAGCAGGAAGGCAGACCCCAGCTACAGTAGTAAGTAGGTCCCCATGCAGTCTATCAGCCAGCACGGTGTCACATTTGCAGCTGCTTTCCTGTGGGAGCTATCTTCAATACCACACTTTTTCTGTTCAGCTCCCATTGAAAAAATACATGTGTCTGTTAAGTTATGCCACTGAGTATGGGAGCTACAAGAAAGCAGGAAGGCAGACCCCAGCTACAGTAGTAAGTAGGTCCCCATGCAGTCTATCAGCCAGCATGGTGTCACATTTGCAGCTGCTTTCCTGTGGGAGCTATCTTCAATACCACACTTTTTCTCCTCAGCTCCCATTGAAAAAATACATGTGTCTGTTAAGTTATGCCACTGAGTATGGGAGCTACAAGAAAGCAGGAAGGCAGACCCCAGCTACAGTAGTAAGTAGGTCCCCATGCAGTCTATCAGCCAGCACGGTGTCACATTTGTAGCTGCTTTCCTGTGGGAGCTATCTTCAATACCACACTTTTTCTGTTCAGCTCCCATTGAAAAAATACATGTGTCTGTTAAGTTATGCCACTGAGTATGGGAGCTACAAGAAAGCAGGAAGGCAGACCCCAGCTACAGTAGTAAGTAGGTCCCCATGCAGTCTATCAGCCAGCACGGTGTCACATTTGCAGCTCTTTTCCTGTGGGAGCTATCTTCAATACCACACTTTTTATCCTCAGCTCCCATTGAAAAAATACATGTGTCTGTTAAGTTATGCCACTGAGTATGGGAGCTACAAGAAAGCAGGAAGGCAGACCCCAGCTACAGTAGTAAGTAGGTCCCCATGCAGTCTATCAGCCAGCACGGTGTCACATTTGTAGCTGCTTTCCTGTGGGAGCTATCTTCAATACCACACTTTTTCTGTTCAGCTCCCATTGAAAAAATACATGTGTCTGTTAAGTTATGCCACTGAGTATGGGAGCTACAAGAAAGCAGGAAGGCAGACCCCAGCTACAGTAGTAAGTAGGTCCCCATGCAGTCTATCAGCCAGCACGGTGTCACATTTGCAGCTCTTTTCCTGTGGGAGCTATCTTCAATACCACACTTTTTATCCTCAGCTCCCATTGAAAAAATACATGTGTCTGTTAAGTTATGCCACTGAGTATGGGAGCTACAAGAAAGCAGGAAGGCAGACCCCAGCTACAGTAGTAAGTAGGTCCCCATGCAGTCTATCAGCCAGCACAGTGTCACATTTGCAGCTGCTTTCCTGTGGGAGCTATCTTCAATACCACACTTTTTCTGTTCAGCTCCCATTGAAAAAATACATGTGTCTGTTAAGTTATGCCACTGAGTATGGGAGCTACAAGAAAGCAGGAAGGCAGACCCCAGCTACAGTAGTAAGTAGGTCCCCATGCAGTCTATCAGCCAGCACGGTGTCACATTTGCAGCTCCTTTCCTGTGGGAGCTATCTTCAATACCACACTTTTTATCCTCAGCTCCCATTGAAAAAATACATGTGTCTGTTAAGTTATGCCACTGAGTATGGGAGCTACAAGAAAGCAGGAAGGCAGACCCCAGCTACAGTAGTAAGTAGGTCCCCATGCAGTCTATCAGCCAGCACGGTGTCACATTTGCAGCTGCTTTCCTGTGGGAGCTATCTTCAATACCACACTTTTTCTGTTCAGCTCCCATTGAAAAAATACATGTGTCTGTTAAGTTATGCCACTGAGTATGGGAGCTACAAGAAAGCAGGAAGGCAGACCCCAGCTACAGTAGTAAGTAGGTCCCCATGCAGTCTATCAGCCAGCACGGTGTCACATTTGCAGCTGCTTTCCTGTGGGAGCTATCTTCAATACCACACTTTTTCTGTTCAGCTCCCATTGAAAAAATACATGTGTCTGTTAAGTTATGCCACTGAGTATGGGAGCTACAAGAAAGCAGGAAGGCAGACCCTGCCGCGAAGTTTTCGGCTCTTGGCCTGAAAAACCCAGACTTGAAGCCTGAAACCCATTCACGAAGCCTGAAACCCAGGCACGAAGGCCTGAAACCCAGGCACGAAGGCCTGAAACCCAGGCACGAAGCCTGAAACATAGGCACGAAGCCTGAAACATAGGCACGAAGCCTGAAACATAGGCACAAAGGCCTGAAACCCAGGCACGAAGCCTGAAATCCAGGCACGAAGCCTGAAATCCAGGCACGAAGTCTGAAACCCAGGCACGAAGGCCTGAAACCCAGGCACGAAGCCTGAAACCCGGGCACGAAGGCCGGAAACCCAGGCACGAAGCCTGAAAACCCAGGCACGAAGCCTGAAATCCAGGCACGAAGGCCTGAAACCCAGGCACGAAGGCCTGAAACCCAGGCACAAAAGCCTGAACAACCCAGGCACAAAGGCCTGAAAAACCCAGGCACGAAGCCTACTTCATGCGGCGATCAACCCAGGGTCCGATTCTCAGCTGGGTGGGAAGAAATCAGTCCTACTCAATGTGAGTGATAGCAGAAATCTTCTTCTTCATTGAGAGCAGGCTCTAACTTATATACACAGCAGCTTCAAAGCTAGCTCAGCAACAGCAGCTAATAGATTACATTCTTACGCTCATCCTACTTGCGGTTTCTGCGATAAGCAAGCTCCCTCACATTTTCCCATCTTGTTTTTCCCCCGTAGTTGTTTTCCACCTTGGGCTGTTACCTCGTTAGCTGAAAACAGCCCGACCTTGAAGGAAGAGAAAGCGGCCTGCTGTCTACATGACAGAAACTGCTTTAACCATGGCTCTGGCTCTGGTCTTGATTGTGCATTAAATTCATATAACTGGAACTCAGATTGCCTTGCCCCATCGGGCCTAACATTATACCCTGGGATCCATGTCCATTCTCCCTTAACCACTCCTCGACAAGACCCCAGCTACAGTAGTAAGTAGGTCCCCATGCAGTCTATCAGCCAGCACGGTGTCACATTTGCAGCTGCTTTCCTGTGGGAGCTATCTTCAATACCACACTTTTTCTGTTCAGCTCCCATTGAAAAAAATACATTTTGCCTATTCAGTTATACCGCTGAGTATGGGAGTTACAAGAAAGCAGGAAGGCAGACCCCAGCTACAGTAGTAAGTAGGTCCCCATGCAGTCTATCAGCCAGCACGGTGTCACATTTGCAGCTGCTTTCCTGTGGGAGCTATCTTCAATACCACACTTTTTCTCCTCAGCTCCCATTGAAAAAATACATGTGTCTGTTAAGTTATGCCACTGAGTATGGGAGCTACAAGAAAGCAGGAAGGCAGACCCCAGCTACAGTAGTAAGTAGGTCCCCATGCAGTCTATCAGCCAGCACGGTGTCACATTTGCAGCTGCTTTCCTGTGGGAGCTATCTTCAATACCACACTTTTTCTGTTCAGCTCCCATTGAAAAAATACATGTGTCTGTTAAGTTATGCCACTGAGTATGGGAGCTACAAGAAAGCAGGAAGGCAGACCCCAGCTACAGTAGTAAGTAGGTCCCCATGCAGTCTATCAGCCAGCACGGTGTCACATTTGCAGCTGCTTTCCTGTGGGAGCTATCTTCAATACCACACTTTTTCTCCTCAGCTCCCATTGAAAAAATACATGTGTCTGTTAAGTTATGCCACTGAGTATGGGAGCTACAAGAAAGCAGGAAGGCAGACCCCAGCTACAGTAGTAAGTAGGTCCCCATGCAGTCTATCAGCCAGCACGGTGTCACATTTGCAGCTCCTTTCCTGTGGGAGCTATCTTCAATACCATACTTTTTATCCTCAGCTCCCATTGAAAAAATACATGTGTCTGTTAAGTTATGCCACTGAGTATGGGAGCTACAAGAAAGCAGGAAGGCAGACCCCAGCTACAGTAGTAAGTAGGTCCCCATGCAGTCTATCAGCCAGCACGGTGTCACATTTGTAGCTGCTTTCCTGTGGGAGCTATCTTCAATACCACACTTTTTCTGTTCAGCTCCCATTGAAAAAATACATGTGTCTGTTAAGTTATGCCACTGAGTATGGGAGCTACAAGAAAGCAGGAAGGCAGACCCCAGCTACAGTAGTAAGTAGGTCCCCATGCAGTCTATCAGCCAGCACGGTGTCACATTTGCAGCTCCTTTCCTGTGGGAGCTATCTTCAATACCACACTTTTTATCCTCAGCTCCCATTGAAAAAATACATGTGTCTGTTAAGTTATGCCACTGAGTATGGGAGCTACAAGAAAGCAGGAAGGCAGACCCCAGCTACAGTAGTAAGTAGGTCCCCATGCAGTCTATCAGCCAGCACGGTGTCACATTTGCAGCTGCTTTCCTGTGGGAGCTATCTTCAATACCACACTTTTTCTGTTCAGCTCCCATTGAAAAAATACATGTGTCTGTTAAGTTATGCCACTGAGTATGGGAGCTACAAGAAAGCAGGAAGGCAGACCCCAGCTACAGTAGTAAGTAGGTCCCCATGCAGTCTATCAGCCAGCACGGTGTCACATTTGCAGCTCCTTTCCTGTGGGAGCTATCTTCAATACCACACTTTTTCTGTTCAGCTCCCATTGAAAAAATACATGTGTCTGTTAAGGTATACCACTGAGTATGGGAGCTACAAGAAAGCAGGAAGGCAGACCCCAGCTACAGTAGTAAGTAGGTCCCCATGCAGTCTATCAGCCAGCACGGTGTCACATTTGCAGCTGCTTTCCTGTGGGAGCTATCTTCAATACCACACTTTTTCTGTTCAGCTCCCATTGAAAAAATACATGTGTCTGTTAAGTTATGCCACTGAGTATGGGAGCTACAAGAAAGCAGGAAGGCAGACCCCAGCTACAGTAGTAAGTAGGTCCCCATGCAGTCTATCAGCCAGCACGGTGTCACATTTGCAGCTCCTTTCCTGTGGGAGCTATCTTCAATACCACACTTTTTATCCTCAGCTCCCATTGAAAAAATACATGTGTCTGTTAAGTTATGCCACTGAGTATGGGAGCTACAAGAAAGCAGGAAGGCAGACCCCAGCTACAGTAGTAAGTAGGTCCCCATGCAGTCTATCAGCCAGCACGGTGTCACATTTGCAGCTGCTTTCCTGTGGGAGCTATCTTCAATACCACACTTTTTCTGTTCAGCTCCCATTGAAAAAATACATGTGTCTGTTAAGTTATGCCACTGAGTATGGGAGCTACAAGAAAGCAGGAAGGCAGACCCCAGCTACAGTAGTAAGTAGGTCCCCATGCAGTCTATCAGCCAGCACGGTGTCACATTTGCAGCTCCTTTCCTGTGGGAGCTATCTTCAATACCACACTTTTTCTGTTCAGCTCCCATTGAAAAAATACATGTGTCTGTTAAGTTATGCCACTGAGTATGGGAGCTACAAGAAAGCAGGAAGGCAGACCCCAGCTACAGTAGTAAGTAGGTCCCCATGCAGTCTATCAGCCAGCATGGTGTCACATTTGCAGCTCCTTTCCTGTGGGAGCTATCTTCAATACCACACTTTTTATCCTCAGCTCCCATTGAAAAAATACATGTGTCTGTTAAGTTATGCCACTGAGTATGGGAGCTACAAGAAAGCAGGAAGGCAGACCCCAGCTACAGTAGTAAGTAGGTCCCCATGCAGTCTATCAGCCAGCACGGTGTCACATTTGCAGCTGCTTTCCTGTGGGAGCTATCTTCAATACCACACTTTTTCTCCTCAGCTCCCATTGAAAAAATACATGTGTCTGTTAAGTTATGCCACTGAGTATGGGAGCTACAAGAAAGCAGGAAGGCAGACCCCAGCTACAGTAGTAAGTAGGTCCCCATGCAGTCTATCAGCCAGCACGGTGTCACATTTGCAGCTCCTTTCCTGTGGGAGCTATCTTCAATACCACACTTTTTATCCTCAGCTCCCATTGAAAAAATACATGTGTCTGTTAAGTTATGCCACTGAGTATGGGAGCTACAAGAAAGCAGGAAGGCAGACCCCAGCTACAGTAGTAAGTAGGTCCCCATGCAGTCTATCAGCCAGCACGGTGTCACATTTGTAGCTGCTTTCCTGTGGGAGCTATCTTCAATACCACACTTTTTCTGTTCAGCTCCCATTGAAAAAATACATGTGTCTGTTAAGTTATGCCACTGAGTATGGGAGCTACAAGAAAGCAGGAAGGCAGACCCCAGCTACAGTAGTAAGTAGGTCCCCATGCAGTCTATCAGCCAGCACGGTGTCACATTTGCAGCTGCTTTCCTGTGGGAGCTATCTTCAATACCACACTTTTTATCCTCAGCTCCCATTGAAAAAATACATGTGTCTGTTAAGTTATGCCACTGAGTATGGGAGCTACAAGAAAGCAGGAAGGCAGACCCCAGCTACAGTAGTAAGTAGGTCCCCATGCAGTCTATCAGCCAGCACGGTGTCACATTTGCAGCTGCTTTCCTGTGGGAGCTATCTTCAATACCACACTTTTTCTGTTCAGCTCCCATTGAAAAAATACATGTGTCTGTTAAGTTATGGCACTGAGTATGGGAGCTACAAGAAAGCAGGAAGGCAGACCCTGCCGCGAAGTTTTCGGCTCTTGGCCTGAAAAACCCAGACTTGAAGCCTGAAACCCAGGCACGAAGCCTGAAACCCAGGCACGAAGGCCTGAAACCCAGGCACGAAGGCCTGAAACCCAGGCACGAAGCCTGAAACATAGGCACGAAGCCTGAAACATAGGCACAAAGGCCTGAAACCCAGGCACGAAGCCTGAAATCCAGGCACGAAGTCTGAAACCCAGGCACGAAGGCCTGAAACCCAGGCACGAAGCCTGAAACCCGGGCACGAAGGCCGGAAACCCAGGCACGAAGCCTGAAAACCCAGGCACGAAGCCTGAAATCCAGGCACGAAGGCCTGAAACCCAGGCACGAAGGCCTGAAACCCAGGCACAAAAGCCTGAACAACCCAGGCACAAAGGCCTGAAAAACCCAGGCACGAAGCCTACTTCATGCGGCGATCAACCCAGGGTCCGATTCTCAGCTGGGTGGGAAGAAATCAGTCCTACTCAATGTGAGTGATAGCAGAAATCTTCTTCTTCATTGAGAGCAGGCTCTAACTTATATACACAGCAGCTTCAAAGCTAGCTCAGCAACAGCAGCTAATAGATTACATTCTTACGCTCATCCTACTTGCGGTTTCTGCGATAAGCAAGCTCCCTCACATTTTCCCATCTTGTTTTTCCCCCGTAGTTGTTTTCCACCTTGGGCTGTTACCTCGTTAGCTGAAAACAGCCCGACCTTGAAGGAAGAGAAAGCGGCCTGCTGTCTACATGACAGAAACTGCTTTAACCATGGCTCTGGCTCTGGTCTTGATTGTGCATTAAATTCATATAACTGGAACTCAGATTGCCTTGCCCCATCGGGCCTAACATTATACCCTGGGATCCATGTCCATTCTCCCTTAACCACTCCTCGACAAGACCCCAGCTACAGTAGTAAGTAGGTCCCCATGCAGTCTATCAGCCAGCACGGTGTCACATTTGCAGCTGCTTTCCTGTGGGAGCTATCTTCAATACCACACTTTTTCTGTTCAGCTCCCATTGAAAAAAATACATTTTGCCTATTCAGTTATACCGCTGAGTATGGGAGTTACAAGAAAGCAGGAAGGCAGACCCCAGCTACAGTAGTAAGTAGGTCCGCATGCAGTCTATCATTCACAACAGTGTCACATTTGCAGCTGCTTTCCTGTGGGAGCTATCTTCAATACCACATTTTTTCCCCTCAGCTCCCATTGAAAAAATACATGTGTCTGTTAAGTTATGCCACTGAGTATGGGAGCTACAAGAAAGCAGGAAGGCAGACCCCAGCTACCGTAGTAA